>NW_023504021.1:0-186286 GCF_014529535.1 Bradysia coprophila
GGAACAGATTGTTTCGATGTTTTATCTACCACCAGATAAAATTTTTTACGTTTTTACCCGCCTGCAGCCGTCAGACTGAATGGAATCACTTTTGATGAGTATCTAAAAACATTTGAAATTGGCAACATGGAGAGAACGATCTAACACGTATCCGATTAACACCAGACAGCCATTACAAGGGTCTGCCGACAGAGGGGAGAATGTCCGAATTGGACAGAGTATTTGAAGGTTGGCAAGATCGCTGTTCCAATACAAATATTGATCTAGAATGTTTTGAGTTGAAACAAAAATGCATAAGTTGCGTTTCTGTTTGAAAGTATACTTATTGAAGAAAATAACTGCATGATAAGTGAAATGCGTTGAATTATTTAAAATGAATTATTATTGTCAATTTGACAATTATTAGTCGAAGAGTTAATGAACCGAAATTTATGTATGCAAGTAGTAGGGAAGAATTCTTGTATAAAAGCAGGTGAATTAATGGAATAAAACTAGTCTTTTTGTTATTGTTGAACCAAAACGAGCTTGTTTTAACTAGTTCTCTGAGCTCAGGAGAACGGGTTCTTCAATTACGAAGAGTTCTCGGCTGAGCTCAGAGAAACAAATCAACATTTGGTATCGTCTATTCTGGGTGGAGAATAGACGCAACGAAGTACACGAGGAAATTACAACACTTCATGTAATATGATTTGTTATGTACAGTGTACACACATACACATACATCTTATGTACTTATAAGCATATTTGTTACTAGTCATAATTTTGGCGTTGGGCTAACTTCAGCCCGATGACGCCTTTCCTTCTCTGTCCGATTGCTCTGTTGATGCACAGCCGCTATTACCCGAGGCGTCTGTGTGTTGTTTATATTGAGGCTATTTACAGACACTTGCATCATTTAGCAATGAAAGAGGGACACACGCATAAAGCCAATAGTCATTAATGGGGAAGTTATAAAATCGATACCGAAGGTTCCTGTTTATGAAGGATATCTTGCACTTTTTTTCGTTTTGCTACGAAAGCTGCACCATCTCGAAGTTGTTAGTGACCAGACAACTGAAGCGGCTTTCGACCGCATTAGTCGTAGAGGTATACCAGAACGCTGTCATTCAGATAATTCGAAGAAATTCATTGGAGCCAAGAATGTACTAGCAGTTGAAAGCGAACAGTCAATGTTGGATTACAATCAAGTGATTAGCCATGCGGCAAACAAGGGCATCAAATTTTTTTTTTCAATTGGTCGTTCATCCCACCAAGAGCACCTCATTTCGGCGGTATATGGGAATCAAATCAAGTCCATGAAGCACCATTTGAAGCAAGTGCCGTTTCTCGCCGTTTCAAAAGTGGCCGAAGCTTCTGCAAAATTCTGGCTGCGCAGAATCGTACAAGTAGTAAGCACATTGCTTTAGTGCAGTCGCACTCAAAAGAAGACGGAATGTATCTGCTGGTGAGAAATACGCCAACCGATTTAAGCACAGACACAATGGCGCTGGAGAATCACTTAACGTAAATTTCGCGAACGATCGTGTTGTAGTTATAAGGACGGATTCACAGAGATTCCATAACTCACATTTTTCAACTATTTTCAAAAAAAGTCAGATCCCCACTCCGGTTCTCCTACGTTTAGAGTGGTATAGAGGTAGAGTATTATCACTACAAGGCAATGCACACGTGCCAGCAACAGTTGAACCAGCTAAGCATATGTGGCGTTCTAGTATTCATTTGTAAATATTTTGTGCCTATAAATACGGTTGCTTATTCTAAATAAAATCATATCATTCTGAACTCTCATCGAGTACACATGTTTCTCTTGTGGAATTGATATCCTCAAGTCTCACACATATTTTGACCACCTTCAGCGTTGGAAGTTTACCGGTGCTAACATTCTTAACTCTTAGGACTCGTCCATATGCTCCTTCTTCAAGTAGGTTAGTTGTGTTACTGTTGCGATATCCATTCCGCTACCATGGAATGCACTTAAGGATTAACTAAAAAATACAAAGATTGGAAAGAAATGCAATACCTCTCAAATATTAAAGTTTTATTACCCTTAATCCCTTCTTTGGCCACTCTGCGCAATCGGCGACTATATGTACCTTCATTTTCCACAACAACAACAAAACCAAATGAACCGTCCGAAGTTTGGGAATCGTCGGGGTAATAAACTCATTAGCCTCCTAATATTACATTAGGACCAACGTACCTGAGTGTATGACAAGAATTATCTTTTCCAATTTTGTCTTTCTTTTCATTACAAATTTCCGATATTGCTCAGCCAAATGAATTTTCGTATTTTTGGTTCACTGTTTGCAGTAAATACAGTCATTCAGTAATGAGTTTATTACCCAAATATTCCGAAAGTTCGGACGGTGCATCTGTTTTTTGCTTAGATGAATTATTCCTAGACAGGTAACTCGTGCGGTAGAATCTTACACCAACACATGTAGGCGTTGATATTTTTGGCATAGCTGTCAGTTTAGTATTTTGCAAATCCAGTATTGCGAATGAAAAGTTTGGTTTTTGCTTCTGGGACAAACCTTCTACATATTTTTCAATCCATTGGAATAAATCACTTTTCTTGGGGTACACTTGCGGTCTCTGAAAGTTTTCAACTTCATCCCAAGGTAATCGTTCTAAATTTATTTATTTTTTTTAAATTCAAGAGATTTGTGTGGTACAATATTCGAATTCTTCGTGGCTAATTTTGCCCACTAATTCTCACAGTATCAAATATTTCGATTTTTACGTAATTTTGTGCCCAATGAAGGTACATCGCAGCAAGCCACAAGTGCTCCGCAAAATCTTACACTGACGGCTGCTTCACCTCCACAAGATGAGGATTTCAGAGTCTATAGAGTCGAATTATTTGACACGAGTGACATTGGTTACTAGATGTATAATAAAGGCGGATAGTAAAACGGAGTGGTCAATCTATAACGTTAGAGTTTACTCAATCTACTACTTTAGTGATACATCTAAGCATATGGTATAATGGCTTCTTTGTTGCACTGGTGGACTCATTTTATGGAGAGTTCGACATGCTGACATGTTTTTCCAACTTGGCTTTCATCCGCCAATTTTGAAACAATATCTTTATTGTCACTTCCGGAAGGCTCATTTGTTTCGATAGCTGTAGTCGTACGATTCTGGTTATGTACGCGTTTTCCTTAAAAGTCTTCTCCAGTTGTGATATTTGCTCCACCAGCCCGTGCTCGCTACGGTCCATCTAAATGAATACGTTAGAAAAATGTTGTTCTTATTTCGAGGTTTGCGTAACGGCTTTTCGCGGTTCTGATTGATATTTCGAGGTTTGCGTAACGGCTATTTGCGGTTCTAATTGATATGCGACGACGAAACCGAAAATTTCGATAGAATTGAGTTTTATAATAAAATAGAAAACTTAGAATCGATCAGCGTGATTTTACATTCTATGGCATCTCCACTTCTAGTTCATTGCCGTGGCTTCACCACATCTTCGCTAATCTCATCAATCACACTAACCGTGACGTCATAAAAACCCAAAAGGGTGAAAGTGACACAATTTCTTGTGTCTACTTACAAAATAACTGATATCACTGAGGGTGACGCATTCAGCGTCTGAACAACAAAAATTCGGTACGCGACTCGTCACCTCAGTGCACGAAGCAACAACTCGGTGCATCATGCGTCACCTCGATGCACCACGCATCAATTCGGTGTACAACGCGTCACCTCGGTGCACTACGCGTCGCCACGATGCACCGCACGTCACCTCGATGCACCACGTCACTTATTCATACAGTTTCGTTGGCGAATGACACTTCTAGAAAATGACGGCCATCTTGAAATTTCGTATTTGTAAAATATTTTTGCTTCTACTCGTTCTGCGGCATGTAGAGAGTTGGGATAAATTGTCACTTGATTTGATTAGATTTGATTTGTTTAGAGACCGTATTCAGCTTTTGCATGGGTGGATCAGCTGAAGAAAATTTATGCTGAAATCTCACTACCCCTGACTGTACCACAAAAATGGAAACCTGGAAAATTGGATATCATTTTATGAAAAAAAAGACAAATCGGTCGGCCGATCGGTCGTATCGAACAATTTTTCGTTGTGCTTGATTTATGATGTCCATATACATTATTCTAAGAAATGGGTTATGTGCGCGTGGAACGTCCGTATAATAAGCTCCCGTCGTGCCCCAAGGAGCAATCAACCGTCGGGCCCTACACGCGTTCTCCCACTCTTGTTTCGAGATGACCCTCAATACTGCCTTTCTAAAGGGTTTCATCTTCAGTACAACCAGTTACAATCTTTAACATCGTGAAAATCTGGGTGCCATCGTCCTCGACCCGATGAACGTTACAAGCTTCCAGATGATATTTCCAAAAACTTCTTGCACCTCATGTCAAAAATGTAATTAGTTAGGTGTCAAGCACGCACACATGCGCTGCACGTTTTGCAAAAAATAAAAGTCTATTTGGCAAAGCTTGTGGCAATAAAACTTTATTGGTACAGGAACAATTCGTCTCCCGTTGGCCGATAGTTTTACGAAATGATTGGTCACTGTAATAGAAGCATCCCACAAAAACCTCAAAGAGGAAAAGGTGACGCTAGTGTAGTAAAAATTAAACTTCCAAAACATTTGATATCGGTTTTGGTGACGCATTCTGCGCCTCAACGTAATCAATTTTCACCAAGAAAATTTTAACAAGAAAATATGTCGACTAGAAGTTTACCGATGACGGGTATGCCACGAAGTGGCCTTGCTTGTAATGAATCTCATTAAATAAATTCATTGTTAATTTAACAACAAAATTCTGCATCAAAACAGTTAAAATAGCCGTTGCCGTAGAATGTTAAGAGTGTAATGATCACATGACCGAACAACACGCTGATTAAAAAGTTAAGTAAATTATATCTGAAACTTTATTATCCATTAAAAAAATCAGAGAACGTTTTGTTTTGCCGGAATATTGTAGGTATTGTAAATGATATAAAATGGCAA
This sequence comes from Bradysia coprophila, assembly GCF_014529535.1. Taxonomy (NCBI): domain Eukaryota; kingdom Metazoa; phylum Arthropoda; class Insecta; order Diptera; family Sciaridae; genus Bradysia; species Bradysia coprophila. The sequence continues at coordinate 4,986 of NW_023504021.1, forward strand.
CTGTTTAACACTAATGCGTTTTCCTTCAAATACAGATCCGTTTAGTGCTTTATGGGTCGTATGCCATAAAATACTCTAAAATGTTTGTTCCAAAGGTGGTACAGCGATGAACTCTCACAATGACTGTATTTTTCTAAAGAGAAATGAGAAATTTAGAAAAAGACGGTCATTATGACACGGTCATTTTTTTTTTTTTTTGAAAAAGCACAGTAAGCAGAAAAATTTCGTACGCTGATGTGGCGAAAGAATAAGCACAGTAAGCAGAAAAATTTCGTACGCTGATGTGGCGAAAGAAGGAGTCAAGAAAGTAATGGAACAAGGAACGCCGAAATCTTCTAAACAAGGACGTACGCTGAAATTCTCGAAGCCTACACATGCACGTACTCCGAAGACAGTTAAACCGATTATTACGGGCACATCAAACAATGTTATTGGCAAGCCTATCTAACCACTTCGTCTGAAACCAGAGAAGGCGGTTTGGATTTCTGGAATACATCGAGACGCATCAGAAGAGGATTTGACGAATTACATCAGAGACTCCATCGGTATTGCACCTAATGATGTTGACGTTCGAAAATTGGTGAAAAAAGGTCGGGATATCACCGAATACAGATTTGTATCATTTCGTATTGGATGTTCTTCGGTAAACTTTAACAAGCTAATGGATCCGATGTACTGGCCGTCAAAGTTAAAGAACATTTGGGTCCGACCCAAATTCGAGGCAGTCATAAGAGCTGAACATATTGGGCCGACCCAAATGTATAAAATTTAAAGTTGAGGAACATTTGGGTCCGACCCAAATTCGAGGCAGTCATAAAAGCTGAACATATTGGGCCGACCCAAATGTATACAATTTAAAGTTAAGGAACATTTGGGTCCGACCCAAATTCGAGGCCGGCATAAGTACATAATAGCGATAGCATAACTCTTCATGTCCGAATTGGACAGAGTATTTGAAGGTTGGCAAGATCGCTGTTCCAATACAAATATTGATCTAGAATGTTTTGAGTTGAAACAAAAATGCATAAGTTGCGTTTCTGTTTGAAAGTATACTTATTGAAGAAAATAACTGCATGATAAGTGAAATGCGTTGAATTATTTAAAATGAATTATTATTGTCAATTTGACAATTATTAGTCGAAGAGTTAATGAACCGAAATTTATGTATGGAAGTAGTAGGGAAGAATTCTTGTATAAAAGCAGGTGAATTAATGGAATAAAACTAGTCTTTTTGTTATTGTTGAACCAAAACGAGCTTGTTTTAACTAGTTCTCTGAGCTCAGGAGAACGGGTTCTTCAATTACGAAGAGTTCTCGGCTGAGCTCAGAGAAACAAATCAACATTTGGTATCGTCTATTCTGGGTGGAGAATAGACGCAACGAAGTACACGAGGAAATTACAACATGGTCCTTCGAGCAAAGTTAAAACTCCGGGTGTACGGAAAGTAAAAAACACTCGGGGTGCGGTGAGAATCAAGAAAGAAAAATAGTCCTCGTACCGTTTGGAGAGGCCAAGTTGACTGTTGGCAGTCAAAAGAAATCGAGATAAATACTGGTGTAGCAGTTATTCTACAAATGACGTCTTGGCGGATGGTCGGGACAAATCACACTGGTGTAGCAGTTATCCTACAAATGACGTCTTGGCGGATGGTCGGGATAAATCACGATTGTGTAGCAGAAAAATCTACAATATGTCTATAATGGGTCAAAAATTCAACACTGCCCGCGCGGTTAAAACAATTTAATGAAAAGTGAATATTAACTTCAACGAATTACAGTTCGTATTGAACATGAGCAGAAAATAAATTATAACCGAATTCCGGATTCTCATAAATTCGCGAAATAACTTGGAGAACTTGATTGAAAACAAGGGTGAACATTACTCCGGAATCAAATTGAATGAAATAATTAATCAAATCGGAATACTTGTGACTAATTGACTGTGCGGGCAAAAACGTAAAAATAATGTTGAAAGACACTTTCAAATGAGAAATTTTGTGAAAGATGACTGTTAAATATGAAACAAATTCCTGTGAAACGGCATCGAATGAGTGTTAACAAATCCATATGCTACAACTTGCCAACAACAATTTGTGAAGGCAACAAAATATCAAAAATGATAATGAAAATAATAAAGTTGCAAGGTCAACAAAAGAAAATAACATAAATACTACAAGAGTGAATTAACGAATAAGTTGAACGAACCTCAACATGAAAATTGATTACGAACCAGAAAAAACAAAATTAAATCAACGCAACGCATAATAGTGAAATGGGTTAATAATATTATTAAACCACACAAGCACACCGCATTATTACAGTTGTTTATATGCAATCTATCTACAGCCGGGAAGATTGGTATGGACACTATACTGAAAAACTACTGAAACCAAATTGAATCGAAAAGCAACTTGAAACAATTCCTGTAAATGGCAGGTACGAAACATCGGATGGATGTGGTCAATTCACACAACAAATTGAAACAACTCCTGTAAATGACAGATACAACTTGAATAAAAAATCCTGTGAATGACAAGTACAACTGGAAACACGAATCCTGTAAATGGTAGATACAGCTTGAAACATAAAAACAAATTGAAACAAAATTCCTGTAAGCAGAAGGAGCGAATCGTCGAGGATGTTAAAATCAACACGCGACACTTGGAAACAAAATTCCTGTAAGCAGCAGGTACGAATCGTCGAGGATGTTAAAATCAACACGCGACACTTGGAAACAAAATTCCTGTAAGCAGCAGGTACGAATCGTCGAGGATGTTAAAATCAACACGCGACACCTAGCAAAAAATTCCTGTAAGCAGCAGGTACGAATCGTCGAGGATGTTAAAATCAACACGCGACACTTGGAAACAAAATTCCTGTAAGCAGCAGGTACGAATCGTCGAGGATGTTAAAATCAACACACGACACCTAGCAACAAATTCCTGTAAATGACAGGTTCGAAGCATCGAATGGTAATTTATTACACAACAAATTGATGAAAATGGAAAAAGTCCTGCAAATAGCAGGCACTCAAAGTGTCAAAAGTACACAAATTGATGAAAATGGAAAAAGTCCTGCAGATAGCAGGCACTCAAAGTGTCAAAAGTACACAAATTGATGAAAATGGAAAAAGTCCTGCAGATAGCAGGCACTCAAAGTGTCAAAAGTACACAAATTGATGAAAATGGAAAAAGTCCTGCAGATAGCAGGCACTCAAAGTGTCAAAAGTACACAAATTGATGGAAATGGAAAAATCTTGTAGATGGTATTCGTTGTTTATCGGGTGTATGCGGCGTTATATAAAAGATCTAGTTTTCTCTATTCAAATTCGCTATATTTCGACTCCTTGTTTTGGGTCTTCATCAGGCTGATAACAAAAATTGGAAAAAACCAAAAGTTTTAGTGTTGAGGATGGTGGCTTAGGTTGGGCTTGAAGCGGTGAATATTATAACAACAGAATCATACTTCAGGTACAAGGATCACTACTATCTACAAATATCAGGTTTAGCAATGGGAAATTCCATATCTGGTTTTCTGGCCGACATGGTGATGGACGACCTAGAAGTAACGTCATTGAGTAAACTCCCATTTAATGTGCCATTCTATCGTAGATATGTTGATGATATCATTGTGGCAGTCCCTGAGAATGGCGTCGATACCATCTTACAACAATTCAACAAATACCACAAAAATTTGAAATTCACAATTGAAGAGGAAATAGACGCATCAATCAATTTTCTAGACATGTCACTCCACCGCCAGCAGGATGGACACATCGTAACAACATGGTACCAGAAAGCCATAGCATCCGGCAGATACCTCCACTTTAAGGCCCACAACCCGATCTCACACAAACGGAACGTCGCATCAGCTTTGACGGACCGCGCCATTGCATTGACAAATCCGAATGATCGACCGAAGAGTTTGAAAAGAGTGAAAGATTTACTTTCTGGAAACGGTTATCCCGATAAATTCGTGTTAAACGTGATAAAAAACCGTGTCGACAAATTCTACAACAACACCAAAACGAAGAAAGACCAGAACAACCGATTCATCGCAGCACCATACATCCCAGGCCTATCCGAAAAACTAAAAAAATCATTGAACCAACACAACCTTACACTAAGCTGCAAAACGACAAATCGCATCGGTAATATTTACAGTAAAACCAAATACACAGTGCCGAAGGAAGAGAAATCCAAGGTCATATACCAGGTGAAATGCCGCGACTGCAATGCAATATACATAGGCATAACAAAACAGAAGTTAAAAGACAGAATGTCCAAACATCGAAGCGACGTCCACCTGAAGAAAACAACGAACACAACAGGCCTAACACTACATGCAGTCAATGAATCACACACATTCAATTTCAATGATGTAAAGATTTTAGAACAAATTCCCAACTACTTCCAACGCATCATTGCTGAAAAGATGTTCATCCACAAAGCATCGAACACAGTTAACACACAAGTTGACAAATCGGGACTACACGCATCTTACATAAATCTAATGAAATTGCACAATTCAACAAGCACACAACACCAACAACAACCAACACCTACCAACACTGCACACGACAATTAACAGAAACCGATAGCGTTTGACAATTAGCAATGACAAAGAAAAATGTTTTAGTGCATGCAAACTCATCTGTGATATTAGCCTCTAAGTGCAATGTTTTCGAAAAAAAATTTTTTATTTATTTATTCTTATTTATTGGACCTGCAACTCATATTTTTAGAGTAGACAGCCTAGCTGATTTTATTTTTTCAAATTGACAAGAGCATAGCTCATTTTTAATGTGATATTTTTTACAATTTTTTGAGGTAAATATAACCCAACCTAAGCCACCATCCTCAACACTAAAACTTTTGGTTTTTTCCAATTTTTGTTATCAGCCTGATGAAGACCCAAAACAAGGAGTCGAAATATAGCGAATTTGAATAGAGAAAACTAGATCTTTTATATAACGCCGCATACACCCGATAAACAACGAATACCATTGATCTTGCCACGGCGAATAAACACAAATCACCAAATCTTGTAGATAGCAGGCACTTAAAGTATCAAATCCTGTAAGGAAAACAAGTAAATAACACGAGAATGTGTGTGAAATGAAAAATGGAAAAATACATTAAGAATCGTGAAAAGATTGAACGAAGAACGTATTCAATTGATGAATAAATCTTTTAAAATTGGAAGAATAGGTTTGACTCAGTAAATAATCAAACTTTATATCATCTTGGACGCAGGATGAAGTAAAGACAGCTTAGGCATTTTGGACGCAATCTGTCTGATCGTTGGTTGTTCATGAGTCTTATCAATTCGGAAGAGTTTAAAAGAATTTGAAGTTGACTGAATACCAGTAAAGGTCTGCATATGGATAACATTCATTGTACTAATATCTGGGTCAACAACATTGAACAGTTGGATACCTGAAACTGTCGAGCTTGAGATATTGAATAATATGGGTCAACGGAACATGGTGAGACACTTGAGACATTTAAAACTGAAAACTGATGAAAAAAGTCGTAACTACAACCTGTGAAACAACTGAACTTGAAAACGAATTAACCAAATATACAAAAAAACATGAGTTTTGAAAATATTGTGATATCTGAAACCATTGACTCGAAAACAAATGAACTTAAATAAAAATATGCGAGGTTGCGCTAACAAAAATGCTTGTCGCACCATGATATATAGTAACGTTATGAGCAGCGAGACTATTTGAGTAAATAAATGAATCGATAATGTAATGGCGGTCACACTTGAAAGTGACAAGAGCGGCCTTATCAACAAACTCACACCGTCCAGAAAGTGGCAGGTCATAGAAATGCATTTCGAATGCAATATCCTGTAGCAGAACGAAAATACTGAAGACATATCGTCAGCTGGCAGTTGAAGAAACAACATTGAACTGTTTGGAACAAAAATCCTGTCTATGAACAAACAGGCTGAAACCACGCGAGACCGAAGAAAGTACAAGCAGATGAATATAAAAATCAACAACCGAACAACAAGCGAACCTCCAACAATGGACGGGACCTAGTCAACAAATCAGAAACTTCCAGAACAATGGAATCCTTTTGAAACTACAAGATGAACAACCCAAGGTTATCGAAATTATTGTGACATATGACACGACTGAATGAATGACGAACGCAAAAGGCAAACAAATACTGGACCAACTAATTCTTGAATGGCAGGTAAATGTTATTTGACGCCGACAACTGAGAAACGAAAACCTGGAAATAGCAATTCGTCGGCAGCCACACAAACTGATGGAACACAAAACTATGAACGTTGAACCAATTTTGGGAAAAAAGGATAAGTTGTTAAATTTGAACAATGACTTTAATTCTTTCTTTACAGTATATTGAAGTTGAATCAACTCTACCTAAGTATGGGGAACCACAATAAACCTAACATCGAAATTTGAAAAAATTGATGAATCGCCTGCCTGAGAGTGAAATCGAAAGATGGGCAAGATCAAAGATTGTGATTTAAATTTGAACTGAGTGCAAGTTTCAATACCTAATGAAGGGAAGATATTCTGTAATTAAATTCATGATTACGAGTTCATCTGCAATCAATCACAATCTATGATCGAATACCTAAACAATAGCAACAAAAAATGAAAAGAATTTTGAGCGAATTAATGTTGGTGAATTTTATATCATTCAAAAAGCAATAACTTGATTGTGTGAAAAGTACTAGAAAAGAAATTAGCGATGTTTGATAAGTTTGATCATAAAATTCTTGAACATTAAACAATATTGATGAATAAATTAAACGAAGATTTGAAAAGGTCCATCATTCGGCCGTAACTGATCAAGTAAAAATTGAGGGGCAGGAAAATGCCAATCTTGTGAGGAAGAGTACACATTTGTTAAGGACACAAGGAAGAAAAATGTTATCAAGCTTATCAATACAAAAAGAAACCGAATAAAATTTCTGTTGATAGAATGCACGCTAAATGTAAAATCATCATGCATGCATGAGACCCATAAACGGTAGAATCAAATGAACAGAGATTGATGTGTGATTTAATGGCACACAGATTTGAAAATTATTGAAAACGTTCTGGGAAGTCACAATCTCTGTTCAAATGTAATACCTGACTGGCCAGTTGATATTAAACGACGTAATTGGATACGTCAGAAATGAAACAAACAATTAATTTGAATCTTTGATCAATTCTAGTAAATATTGAGCAATCCTTTAATCGAACGATCCTCTTTGAAATAATTAACTGTGTTGTTGTTATACAGGGCGTCTCCCTAATAATGAGTGAAATTCGACACTTTAGAAGAATTTTTTGAACTATGCGCATGATACATTGGAAGCAAGTTTATGTTGTAAATACACATGTGTCTGTTAATGATTAAAGAGAGATGCAATTTCGGGTAAATGCAACTTTCTTTGAATATGATGTTTGAAAATATGTCATAACGGAAAATAACAAATTTTGAATTGAACTAAGAACTGAATAATTTGAATTGATGAATTGAATTAATCTAGTACACTTGATTGAATGAATTCGGGTACAATGCATTAGATCTAAAACGACTACTGAAAATACCTTTTGAAGATCAGGTGGCAAGATGCACGATACTCAACAATGAAGAAAGAGCATCGTGCATATGTAAGACCACGACATGAAGAATTGATATATATATATATATATATATGTATGTATGTTGAATATTACGCAGCACTGAATCATGCCAGTAAACTCTGAGCATTGACCAAGTAAAGAGCCTGAATTCTAATTAACGGCCAGTTAAATTTGAAGCCTTAGCAAGCAAAGGTAATTAGATCAAAGAACCTAACAATGAACTATCTGCAGTCAGCAGTTGTGAAATTAACCCAAGAGCTCTTTATTTTGTCGATCCCTGAGAAGAAATTAGTACCTTTATGGGAACAGATTGTTTCGATGTTTTATCTACCACCAGATAAAATTTTTTACGTTTTTACCCGCCTGCAGCCGTCAGACTGAATGGAATCACTTTTGATGAGTATCTAAAAACATTTGAAATTGGCAACATGGAGAGAACGATCTAACACGTATCCGATTAACACCAGACAGCCATTACAAGGGTCTGCCGACAGAGGGGAGAATGTCCGAATTGGACAGAGTATTTGAAGGTTGGCAAGATCGCTGTTCCAATACAAATATTGATCTAGAATGTTTTGAGTTGAAACAAAAATGCATAAGTTGCGTTTCTGTTTGAAAGTATACTTATTGAAGAAAATAACTGCATGATAAGTGAAATGCGTTGAATTATTTAAAATGAATTATTATTGTCAATTTGACAATTATTAGTCGAAGAGTTAATGAACCGAAATTTATGTATGGAAGTAGTAGGGAAGAATTCTTGTATAAAAGCAGGTGAATTAATGGAATAAAACTAGTCTTTTTGTTATTGTTGAACCAAAACGAGCTTGTTTTAACTAGTTCTCTGAGCTCAGGAGAACGGGTTCTTCAATTACGAAGAGTTCTCGGCTGAGCTCAGAGAAACAAATCAACATTTGGTATCGTCTATTCTGGGTGGAGAATAGACGCAACGAAGTACACGAGGAAATTACAACACTTCATGTAATATGATTTGTTATGTACAGTGTACACACATACACATACATCTTATGTACTTATAAGCATATTTGTTACTAGTCATAATTTTGGCGTTGGGCTAACTTCAGCCCGATGACGCCTTTCCTTCTCTGTCCGATTGCTCTGTTGATGCACAGCCGCTATTACCCGAGGCGTCTGTGTGTTGTTTATATTGAGGCTATTTACAGACACTTGCATCATTTAGCAATGAAAGAGGGACACACGCATAAAGCCAATAGTCATTAATGGGGAAGTTATAAAATCGATACCGAAGGTTCCTGTTTATGAAGGATATCTTGCACTTTTTTTCGGTTTTGCTACGAAAGGTGCACCATCTCGAAGTTGTTAGTGACCAGACAACTGAAGCGGCTTTCGACCGCATTAGTCGTAGAGGTATACCAGAACGCTGTCATTCAGATAATTCGAAGAAATTCATTGGAGCCAAGAATGTACTAGCAGTTGAAAGCGAACAGTCAATGTTGGATTACAATCAAGTGATTAGCCATGCGGCAAACAAGGGCATCAAATTTTTTTTTCAATTGGTCGTTCATCCCACCAAGAGCACCTCATTTCGGCGGTATATGGGAATCAAACATCAAGTCCATGAAGCACCATTTGAAGCAAATGCCGTTTCTCGCCGTTTCAAAAGTGGCCGAAGCTTCTGCAAAATTCTGGCTGAGCAGAATCGTACAAGTAGTAAGCACATTGCTTTAGTGCAGTCGCACTCAAAAGAAGACGGAATGTATCTGCTGGTGAGAAATACGCCAACCGATTTAAGCACAGACACACATGGCGCTGGAGAATCACTTAACGTAAATTTCGCGAACGATCGTGTTGTAGTTATAAGGACGGATTCACAGAGATTCCAATAACTCACATTTTTCAACTATTTTCAAAAAAATTAGTCAGATCCCCACTCCGGTTCTCCTACGTTTAGAGTGGTATAGAGGTAGAGTATTATCACTACAAGGCAATGCACACGTGCCAGCAACAGTTGAACCAGCTAAGCATATGTGGCGTTCTAGTATTCATTTGTAAATATTTTGTGCCTATAAATACGGTTGCTTATTCTAAATAAAATCATATCATTCTGAACTCTCATCGAGTACACATGTTTCTCTTGTGGAATTGATATCCTCAAGTCCCACACATATTTATGCAAAAACTTTTGCAGTATGGATCTCTGCATGCGCTGACTTTAAGCGCGATTATTTACGTTTCACCTGCTCGTTTTTGACCACCTTCAGCGTTGGAAGTTTACCGGTGCTAACATTCTTAACTCTTAGGACTCGTCCATATGCTCCTTCTTCAAGTAGGTTAGTTGTGTTACTGTTGCGATATCCATTCCGCTACCATGGAATGCACTTAAGGATTAACTAAAAAATACAAAGATTGGAAAGAAATGCAATACCTCTCAAATATTAAAGTTTTATTACCCTTAATCCCTTCTTTGGCCACTCTGCGCAATCGGCGACTATATGTACCTTCATTTTCCACAACAACAACAAAACCAAATGAACCGTCCGAAGTTTGGGAATCGTCGGGTAATAAACTCATTAGCCTCCTAATATTACATTAGGACCAACGTACCTGAGTGTATGACAAGAATTATCTTTTCCAATTTTGTCTTTCTTTTCATTACAAATTTCCGATATTGCTCAGCCAAATGAATTTTCGTATTTTTGGTTCACTGTTTGCAGTAAATACAGTCATTCAGTAATGAGTTTATTACCCAAATATTCCGAAACTTCGGACGGTGCATCTGTTTTTTTGCTTAGACGAATTATTCCTAGACAGGTAACTCGTGCGGTAGAATCTTACACCAACACATGTAGGCGTTGATATTTTTGGTATAGCTGTCAGTTTAGTATTTTGCAAATCCAGTATTGCGAATGAAAAGTTTGGTTTTTGCTTCTGGGACAAACCTTCTACATATTTTTCAATCCATTGGAATAAATCACTTTTCTTGGGGTACACTTGCGGTCTCTGAAAGTTTTCAACTTCATCCCCAAGGTAATCGTTCTAAATTTATTTATTTTTTTTAAATTCAAGAGATTTGTGTGGTACAATATTCGAATTCTTCGTGCTAATTTTGCCCACTAATTCTCACAGTATCAAATATTTCGATTTTTACGTAATTTTGTGCCCAATGAAGGTACATCGCAGCAAGCCACAAGTGCTCCGCAAAATCTTACACTGACGGCTGCTTCACCTCCACAAGATGAGGATTTCAGAGTCTATAGAGTCGAATTATTTGACACGAGTGACATTGGTTACTAGATGTATAATAAAGCGGATAGTAAAACGGAGTGGTCAATCTATAACGTTAGAGTTTACTCAATCTACTACTTTAGTGATACATCTAAGCATATGGTATAATGGCTTCTTTGTTGCACTGGTGGACTCATTTTATGGAGAGTTCGACATGCTGACATGTTTTTCCAACTTGGCTTTCATCCGCCAATTTTGAAACAATATCTTTATTGTCACTTCCGGAAGGCTCATTTGTTTCGATAGCTGTAGTCGTACGATTCTGGTTATGTACGCGTTTTCCTTAAAAGTCTTCTCCAGTTGTGATATTTGCTCCACCAGCCCGTGCTCGCTACGGTCCATCTAAATGAATACGTTAGAAAAATGTTGTTCTTATTTCGAGGTTTGCGTAACGGCTTTTCGCGGTTCTGATTGATATTTCGAGGTTTGCGTAACGGCTATTTGCGGTTCTAATTGATATGCGACGACGAAACCGAAAATTTCGATAGAATTGAGTTTTATAATAAAATAGAAAACTTAGAATCGATCAGCGTGATTTTACATTCTATGGCATCTCCACTTCTAGTTCATTGCCGTGGCTTCACCACATCTTCGCTAATCTCATCAATCACACTAACCGTGACGTCATAAAAACCCAAAAGGGTGAAAGTGACACAATTTCTTGTGTCTACTTACAAAATAACTGATATCACTGAGGGTGACGCATTCAGCGTCTGAACAACAAAAATTCGGTACGCGACTCGTCACCTCAGTGCACGAAGCAACAACTCGGTGCATCATGCGTCACCTCGATGCACCACGCATCAATTCGGTGTACAACGCGTCACCTCGGTGCACTACGCGTCGCCACGATGCACCGCACGTCACCTCGATGCACCACGTCACTTATTCATACAGTTTCGTTGGCGAATGACACTTCTAGAAAATGACGGCCATCTTGAAATTTCGTATTTGTAAAATATTTTTGCTTCTACTCGTTCTGCGGCATGTAGAGAGTTGGGATAAATTGTCACTTGATTTGATTAGATTTGATTTGTTTAGAGACCGTATTCAGCTTTTGCATGGGTGGATCAGCTGAAGAAAATTTATGCTGAAATCTCACTACCCCTGACTGTACCACAAAAATGGAAACCTGGAAAATTGGATATCATTTTATGAAAAAAAAGACAAATCGGTCGGCCGATCGGTCGTATCGAACAATTTTTCGTTGTGCTTGATTTATGATGTCCATATACATTATTCTAAGAAATGGGTTATGTGCGCGTGGAACGTCCGTATAATAAGCTCCCGTCGTGCCCCAAGGAGCAATCAACCGTCGGGGCCTACACGCGTTCTCCCACTCTTGTTTCGAGATGACCCTCAATACTGCCTTTCTAAAGGGTTTCATCTTCAGTACAACCAGTTACAATCTTTAACATCGTGAAATCTGGGTGCCATCGTCCTCGACCCGATGAACGTTACAAGCTTCCAGATGATATTTCCAAAAACTTCTTGCACCTCATGTCAAAAATGTAATTAGTTAGGTGTCAAGCACGCACACATGCGCTGCACGTTTTGCAAAAAATAAAAGTCTATTTGGCAAAGCTTGTGGCAATAAAACTTTATTGGTACAGGAACAATTCGTCTCCCGTTGGCCGATAGTTTTACGAAATGATTGGTCACTGTAATAGAAGCATCCCACAAAAACCTCAAAGAGGAAAAGGTGACGCTAGTGTAGTAAAAATTAAACTTCCAAAACATTTGATATCGGTTTTGGTGACGCATTCTGCGCCTCAACGTAATCAATTTTCACCAAGAAAATTTTAACAAGAAAATATGTCGACTAGAAGTTTACCGATGACGGGTATGCCACGAAGTGGCCTTGCTTGTAATGAATCTCATTAAATAAATTCATTGTTAATTTAACAACAAAATTCTGCATCAAAACAGTTAAAATAGCCGTTGCCGTAGAATGTTAAGAGTGTAATGATCACATGACCGAACAACACGCTGATTAAAAAGTTAAGTAAATTATATCTGAAACTTTATTATCCATTAAAAAAATCAGAGAACGTTTTGTTTTGCCGGAATATTGTAGGTATTGTAAATGATATAAAATGGCAACTGTTTAACACTAATGCGTTTTCCTTCAAATACAGATCCGTTTAGTGCTTTATGGGTCGTATGCCATAAAATACTCTAAAATGTTTGTTCCAAAGGTGGTACAGCGATGAATTCTCACAATGACTGTATTTTTCTAAAGAGAAATGAGAAATTTAGAAAAAGACGGTCATTATGACACGGTCATTTTTTTTTTTTTTTGAAAAAGCACAGTAAGCAGAAAAATTTCGTACGCTGATGTGGCGAAAGAATAAGCACAGTAAGCAGAAAAATTTCGTACGCTGATGTGGCGAAAGAAGGAGTCAAGAAAGTAATGGAACAAGGGACGCCGAAATCTTCTAAACAAGGACGTACGCTGAAATTCTCGAAGCCTACACATGCACGTACTCCGAAGACAGTTAAACCGATTATTACGGGCACATCAAACAATGTTATTGGCAAGCCTATCTAACCACTTCGTCTGAAACCAGAGAAGGCGGTTTGGATTTCTGGAATACATCGAGACGCATCAGAAGAGGATTTGACGAATTACATCAGAGACTCCATCGGTATTGCACCTAATGATGTTGACGTTAGGTGCAATACCGATGGAGTCTCTGATGTTGACGTTCGAAAATTGGTGAAAAAAGGTCGGGATATCACCGAATACAGATTTGTATCATATCGTATTGGATGTTCTTCGGTAAACTTTAACAAGCTAATGGATCCGATGTACTGACCGTCAAACAGTCGCATACGGGAATTTGATTTGGATGGGGGCCCGTCCGCAATGGTCAGATTCAACAAAGCAGCGAAACCGTCAGGATGGAGCAACGTAGCAGAAGAAGCAAAAAACTTGGAACCGACCGGCACTGCAGCAGTGGATACCTCCCAGATAATTCATTAATTAGTATGTGTTCTCGCGGAGCACGAAGCACGCCTAGTAATTCGAACCATTTCTCTAAAATTCCATATGACGTTGGTAAAAGCAAATCGCAACCGTTGATCACGACATTCTTTACGAATACGAAGAAACCGGAACACCGTTTAGAAGCACAACATCCATTGGATGGAAACTGTACCGAGCCGAGAATGTCAATCAATTCAAATTCAAATTCAACGAATAAAGCCGACCGGATTTCATTACTGCCGATTTATTACAACAACGGTCGGAGCATAACGCATTAGCGTAACATCTGCATGAAAATTGAACTGTCGCCGTACAAAGCCTTCTGTTTTACCGAAACCAAGTTTGATAAGGACATTTCCAGCAGTGTGTATTTTCCCAGTATGTTCGAGGTGTATCGGAGCGATAGAAGAATACAAACTGAAAGGCGGGCAGGTGGAGTTGCGATCTTGGTCCACCATGAGTTTACAAGCAAGCTGATAGTGTTCTGTGATATAGTAGACAACGATACGAACAGCGAATTTTTGGCCGTGGAGATATGTATCAAACCGCAACCGTTGGTCATCTATCTTTGTTACATGAGTGTTTTCAATTACGATGCTGCACTGAAACATTATCAACGAGTTGAAGACGTTGTGAAGAGATATCGTGAACAAAAGATTATTGTTCTCAGTGACTTTAATCTGTACGAAGTTGTTTGGACACCGGTCGATGAGAATGAAGATATATTTTTGCCATATTTTCCAAATGCATCACATGACGGAACTGGACGTAAATCGATATACCTTACGAATGCGTTGGATTTCTTGGACAAAATGATGAGTTTGACATTGATGCAAATTTCGAACATCAGCAACGACTGTTTGAACGTGTTGGATCTGTTTTTTGTCAACAAGCCTGGTGAGATTACGATGTGTGAAGATAAAAATTCCATCATCGAGAAGCAGCAGCAAGACTCGAGACATGTTCCGTATGAAATAAATGTCGATTACTCGATGAATTCGTGTAATGTAGAATTCAAAACGATCCGTTGTTATACCAGAGGAAATTATGACCGATTGTGTGCACAGATTGATGCAGTAAACTTTCAGCATGAATTTAAGGTACGAGATACGGACGCTGCGTATGAGTTTTTCGTTACAACCGTCAGAAACCTCATAGATCAAAATGTGCCAACGATTACGGTGAAGAAATACACGAACAAACCGAAGTGGTGGACGTCAGAACTTCAGCATTTGAAAAATCGACGAGACAAATTGCACAAAAGGAAAACAGATACAACATCAACTGTCGAGTATGAAAAGGCGCTGACTGAGTTTAATATGCTGACCCGGGTAAAAAAAAAGTGAATGTGAGACCCCTTTTGAGACCGTTTTTTTTGTATGGAGGTGAGACGTCTCTTTTCGAACCTTTGAGACTGGTTTCTTCTCATATACTGATGAATTGATGATGATGATGATTGCGAAACCGATGAGAAGTTTCGTTTTAAATGTTTTAATAGACTGTATGAGACTGACTGAGTGGTCTCTTCTTCTGTATTTTACGAGACTGACCGAGTGGTCTCTTCTTCTGTTTTTTACGAGACCGACCGAGTGGTCTCTTCTTCTGTATTTTACGAGACCGACCGAGTGGTCTCTTCTTCTGTATTTTACGAGATCGACCGAGTGGTCTCTTCTTCTGTATTTTACGAGACTGACCGAGTGGTCTCTTCTCCTGAATTTTACGAGACTTACCGAGTGGTGTCTTCTCCTGAATTTTACGAGACTGACCGAGTGGTCTCTTCTCCTGAATTTTACGAGACTGACCGAGTGGTCTCTTCTCCTGAATTTTACGAGACTGACCGAGTGGTCTCTTCTCCTGAATTTTACGAGACTGACCGAGTGGTCTCGATATTTTTTGAGGTTATTTGAGAAGTCTCATTTTAATTTTTTTCGCGATACTTTTGAGGCCATCTGAGAACTCTCACTTTCTTTTCGACATTTTCTGAGACCATCTGAGAACTCTCATTTCCATTTTCCATCTGTGAGATATTTCATTGTCTTTAGGCTGTAGTTTCTTCCCGCATTCACAGATGGCACAGTTTTTTATTTTTTCTTATAATTCGCTGAAATGATAGAAATTTTAGTGATATTTGATTTTTTTTTACCTTTTTTTTATTTCGTAATGTATTTTCCGGTCACCACTCCAAGTACTAACCGCGCCGAATGATGCTTCACTTTTGGATTGGACTGCCAGCCGCCTTACGCGTGTTGCTAAATTAGATATATCTTCGTATAGGTCTTATTTCGAACCGTTGTTACAAAAACTTTGAGACCGACCGAGTGGTCTTTCTTGGATTATTTTCGTTGGACTTTAGGAGACTGACCGAGAAGTCTCGTTTTTGAACATTTACGAGAACGTAAGAGACCGAACGAGTAGTCTTTTCGGATTATTTTTCATTGGACTTTATGAGACCGGCCGAGTAGTCTTGTTTTTGAACATTTTACGAGAATGTAAGAGACCGAACGAGTAGTCTTTTCGGATTATTTTTCATTGGAATTTATGAGACCGGCCGAGTCGTCTCGTTTTGAATATTTTACGAGAATGTAAGAGACCAACCGAGTGGTCTTTCTTGGATTATTTTTCGGTGGACTTTGAGAGACTGACCGAGAAGTCTCGTTTTTGAACATTTACGAGAATGTAAGGGACCGCCCAAATAACAAATTTTGATTGTATTTACGATATCCCAACCGTATGTACTTTGTGAGTGTACAACTAAAAATATGAAAAGATCGGTTGATCGACTGTGAATGTCCGATAACATTCCAGTTACTGTGTCATTGCTTTATTGTTTTTCATCTGTTGCAGTGTGAGAAAAAAATAATTGTGCAGTAGTTGTAACAACAGTATTATTGCTTGTACACAACAGCAGTTGAAAATCTGGTAGTTCAAACATAGAATTCCTGGTGAAGCAATGGTCGCGATGCTGGTAAAAGAACGGTTGTTTTACTGTCAAAACGAACCACATTCTTCTGGTGAAACAACTCTTCTTTTTCGTAGGGAAACAAAGGTTGTTCTTATTAGAAACAACAGTAGTTCTGGTGGCGAAACGATCGTTGTTCTGATAGTGAAACGACCGTTGTTCTGGTGGTGAAACGACCATTGTTTTCGTGGCGAAACGACCGTTGTTTTAGTGGCGAAACGATCGTTGTTTTCGTGACGAAACGATCATTGTTTTCGTGGCGAAACGATCATTGTTTTCGTGGCGAAACGACCGTTGTTTTCGTGGCGAAACGACCGTTGTTTTCGTGGCGAAACGACCGTTGTTTTCGTGGCGAAACGACCGTTGTTTTCGTGGCGAAACGACCGTTGTTTTCATGGCTAAACAACCGACTTTTTCTCATAGAAAAAACCGTTTTTTTCGTTGCGACAGAACCGTTTGTTTTTTCGTATAACACTGCAGCAATGAAATATCCGTTTGATTTTTTTGAAATTATCTTGACAGAAAAGATTTAGTCACGTTGCTGGTTCCAGATCTGTTATTTGAATCGCTATTGCTCGTTTTCGTTTTCGTTTTAAATTCTTTTCATCGAAATTAGTAAGTTACAGGGTCGGTTTTAAATAAATTTTTATTTGAAAATAACTTCAATCGAAACGAGCAATACATATACAAAGCCACTGAATCAAAATCTCTCTAAACTTCATCACCGTCATCATCGTCGTCTTCTTCATCATCATCATCTTCAGAAATTTCGCCTCGGTTTTTCTTAACTCTACTCGACTTTTTAGCCGGATACGTGTACTTTACTTTGCGTTGACGGCTTCTGGCATGCTTTAACCACTGTTGCACATAATTCTTATACTGAAAGTACTTGCAGCCAGGGAACTGGTCGCGTACACTTCGGAGAATTATTCGGTTTATCATGATCAATGCTTTGAAGGGTGATTTTTTAGCGGTTCCGTGCCAAGTGTACCCCTCCAAAACGGTATCAGTGAACAGGTACTTCATCTTCAAACGAATGCATTTTTTATATCCATCTGCACCCAGTTCATTCAACCGATCAAGCTGAATGAAAGGAGAAATTATTTGTAATTTTCACACTATTATACCGTGCTGTCAATTACCAGAAGAAATTTAAAATCCAAATCTTGTCTCATGTTATATTCCAGTTCTTCTGTGTTAACGAATACATTTACTGGGAATTGTTTATCCAATTCATCGTATTCCTCGAAATCGTCTACGTTGCGTACCGAAGGAGTGAACTCTCGGTATCGAGTTGGATTCTGATTTCGAACTGGACTGTATTGACGACTTTCAGCTTGTATCGGGCGTTGGTTTTTCTTGTTTGGCATTCGAAACTTACTTTCGCCTTGGGTTTGCGACTGAACGGTGGCTTGCTTACGTGTTTGATCATTTATAAAAGTTTCAATTCTTTTCTCCATTCGTGCCTCAAAGGATTCTTGATGTTTTCTTATATTTATCAATTCAGCAAGAATTTTTTCCTCGAAGCTTACGCTTTCGTGAGACGGAATCGTTGCATGTCGAATCAAAACGTTTTCGACTACATTTACTTTGTTTGGAGCGTTGAGATTGGTTGAGTCTATAAAAGTTAGTTGAATGAAAAACCATTTGTACTAATAGAAACTGTATTACTTATTTCAAAGTTTTGATTGCTCAATTCGATGTCTGAATCATTCAAAAGTGCATTTCCGTTGAACGATCGATCGACAGAACGACGTGAAGTATTTCCACCTATGATTAATTTTTATAATGAAATCACAACTTGACAGGAATATAAAGCGTCTAGCACTACAATGTATGTACAATCCCACAACATTTGAAAGACCCTAAATGTATAAAGTTTTGAAAGAACAGATTACGTCACGACTGAGGTTTTTACGGAGAAAGTTGTAGTCAAATTTCCTTGTGGCTCTGGGTTAACTTAACAGATTTTTTATAAAACCGTCCATATTTAAATGCCAGGCGCCTCTTCAACATGAGTGATGTAACCTGCTCTTCACTTTCTACAAATTGACAGTACCGAACATTCGTTTGTGACGTTTGTGAAAAGAATGTTATGACAGTTCTCCTTTTGACCTCACTACATGTAATTGAAATCGACATTCAACTTGTAAAAGCGGTCTTCAAAGCTATTAGAATGTCTTCACAGGATGAAAAAAATGTGCAATAGAACTACAAAGTACCTCCTGCATAATTTGCACCGTTTGGAAGCAGACCTTGTTTTTCGATCGGTGTCGATGTGCGGCTGGGATAGGTTTCCTTGTCTTCATCTTCAATTTCCATATCTAAGAATACATTGACCTCACCACAATGCAATGCTTCAATTTAAGAGTCACGAGTAACATACCATTTGATTTACCGACTTCCTTTAAATATTCTTCTTTCGTAATCGTAGAAGTTGGAGCACCGGAAGGTTTGTTTACATTGCCGAATTTAGTTCCGGTACGTTCTAGGCACGAAGAAAGGGGTTTGAAAAATGGAAAAAGCTCGTGAAAAGACAAAAATTACTTGCGGACTTTAAGAAGTTGTCATATCGTGGAAGTTTAGGATTTAATGGACTCGGAACTTTACGATCTTTGGCCTTTAAAACTGTTATTAAAAATGTAAAAGGAGAGTCACTGAAGAATGTTCTATTATATACCTCTCTTCTTCAAATAGTTGTTCTGAAACGGAAGTTGCATCTTTGATCGTTTCGCAATAAGCTTAGCCTTTCCCTTTAGAGCTAGAAATTGATTGCTTTAGTGATAGTGTTATAAGTTGACGCAACAGAATTACTTTCGGTTTTGGGAGTGTTTGAATAAATTGTATTCTTCGCGACGGGTTTTTTTACCACTGAAAGTCGGGATAAGGGTAATGATAAAATTGATTAAAAGATCGTAAAACATACTTCCAGTGTTGGGCTCAACTGAACTCCCTGCCATACAGTTTTCATGATATTTACTGATTTTTCCATCACCTTTTGTCAATGTACGGTTAAAGCTAATTTTTTCCAGCAATTTTTTCGATTATGGTATTACCTGCTGTATCACCATCGATTTTGTTGATCATTTCTCTTACATCAATTAAGTCGAATGAATTTGAGGGATCCGTATAATCCACAGGAGGTTGGCGTTTCATGTTTTTTCGTTCTTGATTTTCGCGAAATGAGTTGGAGTCTCGATGCTTCGAATATAGTTTTTCAAGTTCAAGTGCTTCCTCGAACGTCCCTGAATAGTTACAAATTTTTGGCATTAACTATTACATGTATCGGGGTTGAAAATGAGTGTTTTTTAAAGTTCTTGGCTTTTCGACACCTTACATAAAGAGTAATTTACTTATCCGATAGAATGGTTTTTCGGCTTTTTCACCTGTTGTAGCCCAAACGAAGTGAAAAAGTCTAAAAACAACCAAACCAGACAGATACGCAAATTAGAATAAACACGAACTATGACCGATAGAACAAACTCAAATTGCAACCAAAACAGATTGTATAAATCTCTTAATTCTCTAAACATTCTCATGTGTTCATTGATATGGTAGTGCAAGCATGTAAAGGTGCTCGCACAAACAAAAATATATAAAATATATACGTATACTTGACGGTATACACATAGCCAACAATGTAAAGATATCGGCATCACCCTAAATTTTACATAAAAATCTTTAGCGAGTTCTAAAGATTGTGAAAAAGCTTCCCAAACCAAAATTTCTGACAATTTCTCGAGTTTTCGTCCCTTTACTTGTCTTTGACCATTGATTTTAAGTACTTTCGTTTGTAGCATTCAATTTGTTAGGGCTACAACTCCAGAAATTATCTCAAATAAATCGTCAAAAAGAAATATGCGTAAATAAATATTGGTCGTACCGGGTCGTACACATATAACGCCATGTCATAAGGAGGTGTTCGAAAAGAAAAGTGACGGATTTTACAAACATTGGTCATATTTTGGTTGAAAATACAGACAACTAGCGGGACGTCGTCTATGTATGACCCATATTTTCTGTTGACTCTAATTTTGCTCGGAAGAATTAGTAAATTTTACCTATATTTTCCTTCAAAATTCTGCACATATGCGGTTTCCAGTTGGGTTCAGGGGGTGTGAGATCTCTTCTATCTCTCGATGAGCCAGCTGGAGGCCAATACAAGATATTCTCTTTGATTCGAATGCTTGGACTTGCGGTTACGAGAAGGACTCCATCTTCTATTGTTTCGGCAATCGAATACATTTTTTCGTAGAGATTGAAACAATTTGAGTTTAATAAAGAACGGCGACTAGTTCTCTTTTCATTTGAAGATCCATTTTAAATGAAGAAGCACACTTTAATCAAAGCTGGTTTTGTTGCTTTGGTTATAACCAAGTGGCTTAAAGTACATACATCGAGTTGGCGCTCTCGACATAATTTCCTATTCGGCGGTAGTTACAATCATTTTTCCTCACTTTTTGGTCCCACACATAGTGTATGAAGTGTTTACCCATCTCCAAGTTAACCATCGCTAACAAGAGCAGATCAAAAGTTCCTGAAAACCTCCTTGTGAAATTGACTATCTTATTTTGTATGTGAGAACCGCAGACTGTACTACTCAGACGTAAAATAAATAATAAAGATAAATAAAAGTTAAAGTAAAATGTCGTTAAACTGCTGACTTTTCTCAGAGCTGGTCAAACGACTACAACCAAAACAAATTCTGATATAGAGCTACCAAATTCGTGGTCGTTATTGCGGTCGTACATTTTTCAAAAAGGATTCGGATGAAATCATAAAAATGAAATACTAGACACACAAATGTAGGCTACAATTTTAGCTAAGCACCGATGCCTCTTATTATGCCAAATCAAAGACGAAAAAATAAAAGGTCTTCACGCGAAACAATTTAAAAGTTAAATTTAAAAAATCTTCCATAACAGAACCAAGTAATTCCACGCCAATTCACCCCAAAATAGGAATCCGGGATTTTCGTAGTCCGCCGGGGGTTTACATTATCTTCTCCAATACCACCTCTGTAATGTATACATGGGAACTTTTGTGGTTCTTTGGAAGATTGTTATTATCCAATTATCTTACATCACAAATTAGATGCATCGGTTTCCGTTTTCTACTCTGAGAACTAATCAGCAATTGGTAAAATTTCCGACTCGAAAGTGTACATTGAGACTAATTTATAGACACACTCAAATGTTTTGAAACCGGAAAGTGGCTCGATTGAAAGTTTGTGTGAGAAAAGAACAGTTGCTTGTGATTTGCATTTCCTTCATATAGAGCGTGATTTATAGAAACTGAACAATAAATAATGCTTTATAGCACGAGGTGAAAATTTAGATCCGGATCATTGCAGAAGACGAGAGCTTTTGCTTTCAATAACTCAATCCATCTTAGCATACACAAAAAAAAAACACGAACAAACAAGCCTCCGATTACATTTGTCATTACGATTTTCGTTGTCATTTACGAGTTCATTAAAATAATCGAAAGAAAATTGGCCCTTTTAACCCAGATCTGTTGAGAATAGACAATTATCATTCAATTCTCTTCAACAATATGTTTTCAAGAAATATGAACCGAAAACGAAACATGCAATTTCATGACGTTCCAACCCAAAGTACTGGGCGAAGAGGCAACTCCGTATCTCTGAGGAGAATGAGAGCAATGTCATCCGGAAGGGATGAGCCGTATCCGAAATATTACAGAGTGAGTTCAAAGCTATGCAACAATGATATTAGAACTAAAGGAACTATTTGCTTTCACTTCACTCTAGATGGGTAATTTCGAATTCTCAGATTCTGATGACTTAGAGACAGACATTCAGTCGAAAACGCCAGACAATTATAAATCTATATCTGATAGCGAATCGGATGTAATTTCAATGCATGGTGAGTATTGAAAAATAGAGGTGTTAGCCATAGACAGTTTCAAGAAACTCGATTTTTTTTTAAATTTAGCAACTGAAGGTGACTTTGCGGCTAGTTCACAATCAGAACCGGATTATGAATTATCCGAACTAGCTGCACTGGCTGAGAGTTTCGAATTTGACTTTGATGTATTCGCGTACTTGAAAACATTGAATTTTTAGCTCCGGAAGTGGGCAATTCACAACAATATCACATTGTTTGCATTGAGCGAGCTACTCAAAATTTTGAAGTCAAACGGGCACAATTCGTTACCGAAAGATGCAAGAACTCTTTTACAAACACCACAACAAGTTGAAATAGTTAAAATGGGTTCAGGAGAATATTGGTATGGCGGGTTCCTGAAGAAATTAATTGAAATTTATAAGAAAACGAAATGCTCGAATACTATGGAACTTTCGATACATATTGACGGAACCCCAATTTACAAAAGTTCAAAGTCCGAATTCTGGCCGGTACAGTGTAAAGTAAAAGGTGTCGACATGAAGGCATTTTTTGTGGCTATTTTCAAAGGTGCATCCAAGCCTCCGTCGGCCGAAATATTTTTAAGACCTCTTCTGAATGAGTTACACATGTTGTTAAAAAATGGATTATCCGTGTCTAGGAACGATTTGCTGCACATCAAAATTGAAAATTTTATACTAGATGCACCGGCACGAGCTTTCTTGAAATGCATAATCGGTCATGGAGGATATTTCTCGTGCGAACGATGCGAAGAACGCGGAGAGTACCTTTGCAAAATTCAAAAACAATCAAAGAAATCAAAAAAATCCGGTCACGTTTGCTTGTTAGGAACGAATGCTGCATTTAGAACCAATGAATCATTTCGAAAGCAAGAAAACCCGGAACACCATCACGAAACATCGCCGTTGGAGGAGCTTCCCATTGATATGGTGAAAGACATTCCTTTAGAATATCTCCATCTCATTTTGTATGGAATCATGAAGAGACTGCTGACTTTGTGGGTCGACGGAACCATCCATTTCAAATTTTCGAAAACTGACATTGAAGAAATTTCTAGGAAGCATGTTCAAGCAGGTAATACCAAGCCTTCAGAAATAAATAAGCCGAACCGGTCTTTGAACTGCTTGAGTTTTTGGAAGGCAGCAGAGTTCAGAACATTTCTCTTGAAAACAGGCCCTGTAGTCTTACGAGGTCACATGAGCCCAGAAATGTATAATCATTTTCTGGCCCTTCATTGTGCTGTCACAATTTGCTGTAGCGAGCCTTTGCAAAAATATTTACCAGCTGCCAAGCAACTCTTCCGAATGTTTACAGAAAAATTTGGCGAATTGTACGGAGATGAAAGCTACACGTACAGCATACATTCTGTGATTCATGTTACAGATGACGTAGGACGGTTTGGAGCTCTTGACAAGTATTCGGCGTTCCCAGGGGAAAGTAACCTTGGATTTTTGAAAAATCTAGTAAGAGGAGGCCATCTTCCACTACAACAAGTTGTAAGAAGAATTTCCGAGAGAGATTCGCTAGAAAAGATATCTGAATTTGAAGACAATCCCAGTGTCGAAAGGAAGATATTACACAAAGGAATTTTGCGAATGAAAGGTTTCAGACTGGATTCGTCTGAAAAAAATCAATGGGTCCTTACGAAGAAGAAGCAAATTTTCAGAATAACTCATATCGGTGAAGAAGGTCATATTAAAATTCACGGAGAAATTCTTCTGAAGGACAATCAAACCAATCTGTTCGAAACACCGATTCCATCTAGCAATTTAGATATTTACCTTACGAAGGTTGACTCGGCGCCTTCGTGCATCAGTTTAGATGATATATTCTGCAAACTTTACTGTATCAAAATAACTGACGAGAAGTTTGCATTTTTCCCACTTTATCATTACACACAATAATCGATCGCAAAAATAAATAAGTTGTTTAATGAAAATTGAATCGAGTTTTGATTCTAAGCGGTTACAGGCTGACGCAAACCTCAAATATTCACCGAAATTCATAAGGACGAAATGCAGATGCAAATCTATTACAATGAACCTATTTATATTTTGACCTTTCCACGTATTCCATAGAAATGAGAAGCTCAAAGATATGCCCAAAATATAAATTGTAACAACAGTTGCATTAATGTTTTTTCAACGGTCGCACTACTGTTATTTTGTCGATGGCATTACAGGCCATTCAACAGTGATACACTACTGCTCAACGATTTTTCTTGCGTTGCTCGAATAGTGGTAGTACCGTTGCTAAACGGTAGCCCAACTATTATATCAACAATATCCCTGCTGTTATTTCAACGAAAGAACTACTGTTCTTATATGGTAGATCCACAGTTGATGCAATATTTGCACTACTGTTAATTTAACGGAAATATAACGGCTATGTAATCGCTTCTTCGGCGACTCACGGCTGCTGAATCAACGATGGTATTACTGATAGTTTAATCTTGTACCAGCTCTTCTAAAAGTCATAGTAATACTGTTGTTCAACGGTAGCTCTTCCCTCACTTAAACTCAAGCTCAACAGATGCTTCAACCGCAACATTACTTTCATTTCAACGATAGGTCTACTGCTGTTTTAATAGTAATGCCACTATTGCTACATTGTTGTCGATGCAGACTAACGATCAACCATTGTTCAGAATAATCTGAATGTTTTTTTCATGATAGTTGGTAGAGTCAACGACGTTCTTAAAGTCATGTAATCAATGCTTTGTACCGCTCTATTATTTTAGTTCGAAATATAACGTACAAACGAAAACACCGGTCTTTTTACTCGTGAAATAAATTTAGCCCATGTTTACCCTAGACATTTGGGGGCTCAACCGGGATATCGTAATAGTATCGCGTTATAGTTGTGCGAGAAATCGACTGTTTTTTTTCATTATCGGAGTGTCGGTCAGTGAATTATTAAATTGCAAAAGTGAGAACAATCGCGCGTAAAGACAATGAAACTTTTGTAATTTCACAAAATTGTGTGCATAAACGAAAGTCGCTCGGTTTTGTTTTGATGCGTGTTTTATGGTTGAGAGAAACGTTTTTTGACGAAAGTTTAGTTGAAGAAGGCCTAACATAAGACAATTTCTTGTTTTCATTGACAATAAAAAACGTGCAAAAATAGACAATGGCGTTGGCCACTAAAAGATCTGTGCTTAAATCGTCGATAATAAAGATTTCTAAGATCGCTAACGAAGTACCAGATGGCGCTGATGTATTTGAGCTTGAAAGCGCGTTTGACAGGTTAAACGAGTTGTTTACAAAATTCGAAGACGTTCACATGTCGATATTAGAAATAACTGGAAAGGAAAATTTAGATTTCGAAATTATCGAATACTCAGACACTGAGGCATTGGTGCTCGCTTCGAAAGCAAAGCTGAAACGAGCAATTAAGGCACTTCAACCTCAACAAGAGCCGCAACCTCCACCGCAAGGAGACAATTTAAATCAAAACAGAAATGATTTTTCTGGTCTAAGAGTTCCACGCATGGAAGTACCTGAATTTACCGGAAGTTATTTGGAGTGGCCGTCATTTCGAGATTTATTCTTATCGCTGGTTGGTAATAATCCTAAAGTACCGAACGTTCAGAAGTTATCGTACTTAAAGACGATTGTTGTCGGTGAGACTTCGAAGTTGATAAAGAACATCAAAATAACGAACGACAATTACCAAGCCGCATGGGATCTTCTAGAAGGTCGCTTCGAAAACGACAGATTAGTAGTTCATGAGCTTCTGGAGAACATTTATTCAATTCCGAACGCTACTGGTAGCGCCGATGGCATCAAGTTGATTTTAGATACAACAATGGAATCGATCCGTGAGTTAAATAATTTGAATCGTCCGACGGCCGAATACAGCGATTGGCTGGTGTTCCTCATTGTGAAAAAGTTGGATTCTTTATCCTTGGAAAAGTGGAACGAGCTAATAGGCGATGAACGAGCGGTAATTGAGTGGACAAAATTAGAAGAATTTTTGAATACTCGCTTCAGGATACTAGAAGGAGGTGAACCAGACTCAAAACGAACACCATCCCATCAGAATTTAGCAAGGACATCGTGTCACGTATCAGAGAGTCACGCGAAGTCAGACAAGCGTGTTGAAAAGGCAAATGTCAAATGCTATTATTGCAAGGGAGGCCACAGAGCGAAGTCCTGTTTTACATTCAAGAAGAAGAATCCTCAAGAGCGACGAAAGATGGTAGAATCAGCAAATCTATGTGTGAATTGTCTTAGTCCAAGTCATAAGTTGAATGAATGTGCATCGACGCGCACCTGTTTCAAATGTGGGCTTCTTCATCATTCGCTTTTACATTTGGAGTCTGTCCCAAGGAGAGAATCAACGGTTAAAAAAGCGAATCATTCCTCGACTCAAGCATTGGAATCATCGTCAAGTTCATCATCATCAGCATCGATTGCAAACCATCTCGTGGATCACATCATTGACACAAACAAAGACATTTTACTGGCGACAGCTGTCATTGTTGTTAATCTTGGTTCCGGAAAAAAGGTATTTTTGAAAGCTTTACTTGATCAAGGTTCACAAATGTCCTTGATATCAACGTTCGCTGCAAAGAGACTTAAGTTACAAGCAGAGGTGTATCAAGGAATTCCATTGACTGCGGCAGGCGGTGAAAAAATTGAAACAAGACGAGGAATCGCTGAATTTAGTTTTGGCTCAAGGATCAACGATTCGCAATTTCAGACAACAGCGCTGCTAGTAGACACTGTTACTCGATATCAGCATTCAAATTACGGCGCTTTTCCCGAAGCTTGCAGGCTTTTCCCAAAAATCGAATTGGCCGATCCCGAGTATGAAGATTCGAGTAGAATTGATGTTTTATTGGCTGGAGATGTGTACAGTCAAGTTGTGTTGGACGGTGTGAAAAAATTCTGTGGCATTTTGGTACAAAATACGAGTTTGGGCTGGATTTTGTCTGGTCAGTACAACGCAGAGAATCGCTTGATGCCAAGCATCAATATTCATCAAATGAGTTTTCCTTTGGAGCAATTACTACGCTCATTTTGGGAAATTGAAGAGATTCAACCCGATGAAAGGAGTTTAATGTCGGTTGACGAATTGGCCTGTGAAAAATTTTATGAAGAGTCGCATCACCGAAAAAGCACTGGTCGTTATGTTGTTCGGCTGCCATTCAAGTTGGTCAAAGAAAGCAAAGAACTGGGTTACTCAAGAGGACTAGCAGTTTCCAGTCAAATTCGTATGGAGAATCGTTTCGAGAAAAATCCAGTGCTGAAAGAGAAATATCACAAGTTTATGGATGAGTCAGTCAGATTGGGACACATGGAGTTGGTATCAGAAACCGATTTACAAAAGTCAACAAGCGAGTGTTTTTACATGCCTCATCACGCAGTGCTACGCGAAAGTTCAACGACCTCTCTACGAGTGGTGTTCAATGCGTCTCAAAAGTCGTCCACTGGTGTATCGCTTAATGAATTGTTGCACACTGGTCCCAAATTGCAGTCTAATTTATTCGATATTCTTGTCCGTTACAGAAAGCATAAAGTTTGTTACATGGCCGACGTAGAGAAAATGTATCGCCGAATCTTTGTGCATAAGAAGGACAGGGATTATCAGCGCATTGTATGGCGTAAAGATGTCAATCAGCCACTAAAAACTTATCGTATGCGTGTCGTAACAGATGGTATGTCATCATCGCCGTTTTTGGCAATTCGAACAGTTCGACAACTGGCGGAAGACGAAAAAGAGAACTTTCCGTTAGCGTATGAGCCGATAATGACGGATTTATTCATGGACGATTTGGTATCCGGTAGCAAGGATATTTCATCTGGTATAAAGCAAATTCGAGACATAAACAACATCTTTAAGTCTGGTGGTATGCATATGAGGAAATGGTCGTCGAATTTCGATGATGTTTTGACAGAAATATCGCCTGAGGATCGTCAAAGCTCTCCAATCGAGTTCAGTCAGGATGAAATTGTCAAAGTTCTTGGGATTCAATGGTCACCGTCGACAGATACTTTCGGATTCAAGGTTCGACTGCCACCAGTCGAGAGTACAACAACAAAGCGTAAATTTCTGTCACATGCTAGCAAACTGTTTGATCCGTTGGGATTTATGGCACCTTGTACCGTAATCCCTAAAATATTGTTTCAGAGACTTTGGGAAACAAAGCTGAAATGGGATGACTTGCTTCCAGATGACATAAGAAAGCGTTGGGTCAAATTTCATGGCGAACTACCACTGTTGGAGTCAATCCAAATCCCTCGATTTTTTGGATTATCGGATGACATTGGATCTGGTGCATTTGAGCTTCATGGGTTTTCCGATGCGTCAGGTCTCGCCTATTCTGGTGTCGTTTATACACGAGTTCAGCATCCAGATGGTACAATACAGGTGCAATTGTTGGCTGCAAAAACGAAGGTGGCTCCGGTGAAAAGAATCACGATTCATTGTGGAGAACTCTGTGGCGCACTATTGGTGAGTCGTTTGTTAAAGAAAGTTTTGCTTTCGTTAAAGGTTGCCGATGTTTCGGTTTATGGATGGACTGACTCTGAAGTTGTCTTGGGTTGGTTAAAGAAAAGTCCTGGAACTTGGCAGCAGTTTGTCGGTAACAGAACGGCTCAAATATTGGATATCGTACCATTCCACCAATGGGGATACGTTGAATCGAGTCAAAATCCTGCTGACTGTGCGTCGAGAGGTATTATGCCAAGTCAATTGGTGTCGCATCCGTTGTGGTGGAAAGGACCAAGTTGGCTTAGTGAAGCCAAGTCTCAATGGCCATCCACAGTTAACCCACTGCAATTGTCAACTACTGATATCATGAAGAAGAAGTCAATCATGAATTTGGTTGCAGTAGATCCGAGAAATCAATTATTGGAACGATATTCATCATTGCGACGACTTGTGCGTATAACAGCGTGGTGTATGCGATTCGTTACGAACATACGACAAAGGATTTCCGACAGATCTGGAGGGTGTCAATCATCAGCGCAGCCAGTCTGGGGGCTGCGGAAACAAAACCTGCATCATGGGGGACTGAGGAAATGCATGTCCAGACACCCGAACACAGATCTGAATTCGGTTCAATTCCTAACTGCTGTTGAGTTGCGAAATGCACTCAAGATTTGGATCCGAGTGGTTCAAGAATCTGCTTTTGGTGCAGAATTGAAGAGATTACGAGCAAACAAGCCCGTTCGCCGTGGGAAGCTAAGGAAGTTAAATCCAAAATACGATCATCAAGAAGGTGTCATCAGAGTCGGAGGCCGCTTAACAAATGCTCACATTTCATACGACCAAAAGTTCCCGATTGTTTTGCCGAATGATGGTTCTTTGACTCAGTTACTTATTGCCGACGCTCATATCCATACATTGCATGGTAACGTTCAGCTGATGTTACAATATTTGAGGCAACATTACTGGATTTTTGATTCGCGACGAATCGTTCGGTCATTTATTAAGAATCGATGCAAAACGTGTCTGAAGTGGTCAAGCACGAAGCAAAAACAACAAATGGCTCCATTACCGCGTCCGAGAGTTCAAGCGTCGATATCTTTCACTTTTACTGGAGTGGATTTCGCTGGTCCCGTTTACATTAAAGACAAGGGACGTGGAAAGAATCAATCGTTGTCGAAGGGCTACATAGCTGTGTTCATTTGCTTATCTACGAAAGCCATCCATTTGGAAGCTGCTGAAGATTTGTCAACTCGCGAGTTTATAGAAACGTACAAGCGGTTTGTTAGTCGTCGGGGGAAGCCTTCGAAAATGCACAGCGACCATGGTTCCAATTTTGTTGGTTGTACAACTGAGTTAACGAAGGCACAAGAAAGAGCAATGCGTCAACAGATGGGAGAAATAGCCGCGTTACTGGCTGATGATGGAATTGAATGGGAATTCAATCCTCCAACGGCAAGTCATTTCGGAGGAATTTGGGAAGCAGCAGTGAAATCAATGAAGTTCCACCTCAAACGGATTGTTGGATCAGCACATCTTACGTTTAAGGAGCTAACAACGCTTTTATGTCAAATCGAGTGTGCGTTGAATTCGAGACCAATATGCAGCTTGACCGATGATGTAGACGATTTGAATTTCTTGACGCCAGGACATTTTACCATGGGGAGGAACCCAACCACTTTGCCTGAAGAATCTTTTATCGATATCAACGAGAATCGCTTAACCAAATGGCAACGGCTTCAGCAAATGTATCAGAACTTTTGGAGCAGCTGGTCGAAGGAATATTTGTCGAATTTGAGCGATCGTTCGAAATGGTTCGATACCGAAGACAATTTGAAGATTGGCGAGCTGGTTATTTTGAAGGAGGACGATTTACCACCAACTAAATGGCTCATGGGTCGTGTTATCGAGGTGCATCCAGGAGGCGACAATTTGGTTCGGGCGGTTACAGTTCGCTTGAAATGCAAACATCATACTCTAACTAGACCGATTCATAAGCTCTGCAGGTTGCCGTTTTTGCGCTCCGATGAATTGGATGTCGGACTTTAGTTTTGAATTTTTTGAGTCAATTTTTTCGTTTCTTTCATTTTATCTTCCGAGCCAATTTCATTTCATTTTGAATTTTTTGTGTTAGTTTATTTTGAAGACGATTTTAAATGTCTTGGCCGGGAGTATGTTCAGAATAATCTGAATGTTTTTTTTCATGATAGTTGGTAGAGTCAACGACGTTCTTAAAGTCATGTAATCAATGCTTTGTACCGCTCTATTATTTTAGTTCGAAATATAACGTACAAACGAAAACACCGGTCTTTTTACTCGTGAAATAAATTTAGCCCATGTTTACCCTAGACAACCATATTTAAACTCATTACTCGTACATTGGTACAACTAATTAGCAACCAGTTAGCAACTAACAACTTTGGTTGCATCTTGCTATTTGGGCGAACGAGTAGTCTTTTCGGATTATTTTTCATTGGACTTTATGAGACTGGCGGAGTAGTCTCGTTTTTGAATATTTTATGAGAATGTAATCGAACGACCGAATGGTCTTTCTTGGTTTTTTTTTCTTTGGACTTTATGAGACTGACCGAGTGGTCTCATTTCAAGAACATATTTTTTCGAAATGCAGAGACCGACTGAGTGGTCTCATTTCAAGAACATATTTTTTCGAAATAAAGAGACCAACTGTTTCAGTTTTTGACATACTTTGACTCTGAACCACTGCAGAGACCTTTGAGAGTTCTCCTTAGAACTAAACTTTTATTTTACCTAATTATTTAAATTATTTGTGAGACTAATGATACAGTAATGATGAGAGTAATAAAGTTTTTTTAGAAAATAGTTACGAAACCAATACCAGCTGATCAAAATAAATACGCCGTCGAAATAGCTACTTGTTCACAGAACTCGATGCAAACACAGCAGCAAAACGGGATAGAAACAAAATTGCGTTTATAATTAAAAGTTAAGTTCAAAAGAGAACTCTCATAGGTCTCTGCAGTCGGTCAGAGTCTGTCAAAGTATGTCAAATATTGAAAAAGAGACCGCTCAGTTGTATTCTATTTCAAAAAAATGAGACCGCTGATTTGGTCTCTGTATTTCAAAAAAATAATTTCTTGAAGTGAGACCACTCGGTCGGTCTCTTACATTCCCGTAAAATATTCAAAACGAGACCACTCGGTCAGTCTCCCAAAGTCCAACGAAAAATAATCCAGGAAAGATCACTCGTTCGGTCTCTTACATTCGCATAAAATGTTCAAAAACGAGACTTCTCGGTCGGTCTCTTAAAGTCCAACGAAAAATAATCCAGGAAAGACCACTCGGTCGGTCTCTTTCATTCTCGTAAAATAACGCGGAATTCTGGAAATTTGCCAAAATCAACGGTGGAATCGACCAGTACCCGAATGAAATGCAATTTGGTGAAAGTAACGGGAAATCGATGAGTGAAATAGTGAACTTGTTCGCATCATATTTTGAGTCGATTTATGTTAGAGATGACGAACCGTGGGAATTTGAAGACATTTATGTCGAGTCTAGTGAATCAGTGGACATGCAAATCTCATTATTTGACATTGAAAGTGCAATTCAGACACTGAAGTGGAAGAGTGGTGCTGGACCGGATGAAATTAAACCTTTCGTGATTAAAAAGTGTTCGTCAGCAATTGTCTGGCCAATCTGGTTGTTGTACCAAAAATTGTTCGACGAAGGAAAGATAGCAAAAGCAATGATGATATCACGTGTGGTACCATTCCACAAAAGGAAAGGTTCTAAAACCGATGTTAAGAATTACAGAGTCATTGCAATTCAACCAATCACGATGAAAATTCACGAAATGGCGGTGAAAAATAAACTCAGTGAAGTCGTTCAACCTCGTTTATCCGAAGCGCAACATGGATTCAGGAGTAAACGATCGGTCGTCCCGAAATTACTGAATCTATCGATATTGACATATGATGCGTTTGAAGACCGTTGTCAGTTGGATTTAGTATATGGAGATTTCAAGGTGGCATTCGATTCAGTTTGGATTCGAAGATTGATGTTAAAGTTTGCAAAGTTTGACAGGCAAAAAATCGGCGAAATGGTTGTGTCAGTATTTTAAGGGACGGTAAAATTACGTACAGATTGGTGAGGACAAATCTAGAATTTATGAGTCTCCATCGGGAGTGCCACCCGGAAGTTTGCTTGGTCCGTTGGCGTTTACTGTATTAATTGATGACATCGTGGACGTTATCATACATGTAAAGCCGTTGCTGTTTGCGGATGACATCAAATTAGCAGCAGTTATCCGATGCGAAAATGATTCAGTTCGGATGCAAATCGATGGCGACAATATGTTAAAATGGTGCGATGAAAACCGTCTATACTTCAACCCCGGAAAGTGCTACGTTTTCAGCATTTATCGAGATAATACATCTTTCATCGACACATCATATACAATGGGCGAACATGTTTTGGAGCGAGGAGACAAAAGTCAAGATCTTGGAATGTTGATTGACAGATGGTTTCATTTGGGTCAACACTGAGCTGACAGCAAGGAAGTGCAGGCAAATTGTTGGATGCATAAAACACTGCTCAAATGGCAACTTCACAATCGGCACACAACGAACATTGTATTTGGCATACGTTAGATCGAGATTGGAATATGCATCTGTAATCTGGAACCCGTCATCGGAAGTCTACAAGGACGACATCGAATCGATTCAGAAGCAGTTTGTCATTTATCTGCTAGATAGTCGCAGAAATGCTACTTCGTTCCGATTGGCACCATACGAGGATCGAAGCAAACAGGTTGGACTTCAAAATCTTGAATTAAGGAGGAAATTGGCGGACATGATGATGGCATACGACATATTCAAAGGCAACATTAAGGACAGTTCGATTTCGTCAAAGTTTGTGTACAGTGAGAGTGAATATGATCTGCGACGTTCGACCTTGAAATTGTTAAAGGAACCGAGGTACGGTACGAACTATTTGTCGAATCAACCAGTTGCACGTTTGATAAGACTGATAAATGAATATGAACACATTGTCCATGACTGTGATAGTCGAGGTGAATTTAAAACTAGAATTGTTAAAGAACTTGGAATGTAGACTTAATTTCTGTAAATTTTAATTTTAATTTTGTTATTGTGATTATTGTGATTTAAGGACTAAGATTTATGGAATGTTTTGACTAATTTTATTGTTTTATGTTTGTACACTGACAAAAAATATTTTTTCACATTACCTGTGACAGATAATCTTTTCAATAAGATTACCTACTGATGGTAATGTTAAGAAAAGTTAGCTGACACAGGTAATGTAATATAAATAAATTATCTGTGACTAGTAACGTGCCCAAAAGCTTCCTGTAAGTAGGCTATCAGTGAAGCATTACCTGTGACAGATAATGTGTCCGGCAAATGTTAGCTGTTGCAGGTAATGTACATTATCTGTCACAGGTAATTTAATGTTGGCTGCCACTGATAATATTTCAGCTTATATTCGCCATAAGCAACGAAATAGCATGGGATGAATGGTTCAGTGACAACGCGCCAGGCTCATGGTCCGAGGGTCCCCGGATCGAAACCGGTGCACGCCACTTTTTTTTTTAAACAAAATTAAATCATGTCCGGAGCGTTAGCGGAGGACTTGACGCAGTCTAACTTCCACAAAAAGAACGAAGAATTTTTTTTGAGACGCGGCAACTATATATAGGCGAGAACTTAAGTTTCTTTCCTTTGGCCTGTATCACCACAAATCCTATTCTATCTTATTCGCGCTTCAAATACGAGCAAAACGAGCTATCACTCGACTATGTAACTTTAAAATTGCCGCAGATACATCGTTTTGAAGTTGGTCATTTTGATAGAAAATGCACCAAATTAACATTTTCCAAACAATCAAAATCTTTCAACTTACTCTGTATGTTTCTATCTGTCTATCTGTCTATCTATCGACGGTCGATCTCGGAAACTAGTCAGCCAATCTCCATGAAATTTTGCAGGAACCTCAGGGTGGGCATAAAAATGAAAATGTGATACGCCATTACCCCAGGAAAAACCAGAATTTTGTTTTATTGGCCTCGAAGTGGTTTCTGAGTGTGGTTTTCGAGGGTCGGGAACGCGTTTTCGGCTGTAGCTTAACTGTATTGAAACCTACAGAGGCGTCCGACCCATCAAATGAAAGGTATTCGTAACACGATTCGCACAAAAAAATAATTAAAAAAATCGGGGCAGATTCGTTTGAGCTAGAGTGATTAGAGTGACCAAATTTTGAGCTACTCGAGCGTAGGATGAAAGGACTAATATTTTTTTGGGTTATGAGAGATAGAGAATTACTTTCTTCGGCAAAGTCTCAGAGTTTTACGAGTAGAACAGATGGGGGTGAAAAATGTCGAAAGTTGGAAATGGGTGGGTCAATTGGGGTTTTGGAGATATTTCTTGATAGAGAATTACTTTCGTCAAATTTTCGATTTTCGTCAAATTTTCTGAATTTCGTCAGATTTTGGAATTTCGTCAAATTTTCGATTTTCGTCAAATTTTCAAATTTCGCCAAATTTTCGAATTTCGTCAAATTTCGTCAAATTTTCGAATTTCGTCAAATTTTCAAATTTCGTCAAATTTTCGAATTTCGTCAAATTTTCAAATTTCGTCAAATTTTCGAATTTCGTCAAATTTTCGAATTTCGTCAAATTTTCAAATTTCGTCAAATTTTCGAATTTCGTAAAATTTCTTGCTGGTCTGTTCCTGAACATTTGCCACTTTGCGACGCAGATTTTTATGGTAAAATTTTGGTTGTTACCAGTCTAAATTTTTTTTTGTAAAAATTATTTGGCAGATTATGAGAAAGCTAAGCCAGCTTGTTTGAACTAATTGGGTGTAAAATTTAATTTTTGCGTAACGAAGCTGAAAGCGTCAACTCTAGCGATATCATTCATTTTAGAAATTGTATTTCAAAGACTGCGTCACACTTTTATCGAGGAGATTTTTGTTGGGATATCAAATTGACTTAGATTAAAGATAGCTACGATTTCACTGAATGACGAAGAAATCAAATTTCCATAAAAGTCAATGTTTGTAATTGCGGATCGTCAAAATTTCACAATTTTGTTTTGCAAGAGATAGGTGAGATGAATAAATAATAGGAATAAAGATGGATAAACAAGTGTCCCAATGAAACAATTTAATATTTTTCTGACTGTCATTCATATTCAGATTTATAAAATACAATAACTAAAGACGAGGAAGAATGACATATCGAGTTCTAATGATTATTTGCTAATTTTGAGAAAAGTTATCTGTCACAGGTAATGTTATAAGAAAAATTATGTGTGAATGGTAATGTGACCAGTAACTTCATATTAATAATTAGCTACACTTTACGTTAAACTGGTTAGCGCAGTGACAAGTCACAAGTTTCATAACCCAGAGGCCGCAGGTTCAATTCCCCATAGGTGCACATTTAAAAAAAAATTAGAATCCATTTCAGATTCAACTAACACACACATCAGCGAGAAATAAAATAAATGCATAAGAGTGAACGTGAAATGACAAAAAAAAAATTTTGTTTTTAAGAAAACGAACATTACCAGTCACAGATAGTCATAAAGATTACCTGTCACAGCTAATTTTCTCTACATTACCTGTCACAGATAATGTAACGAAATTACATTACCTGGAGACGTACATTACCTGTGACCGCTGTTTAGTTTTCTGTCAGTGTATATTGTAATCAATTATCACTTATTCAGACAGTATTTGGCGGTGAAATAAATTTCATTCATTCATTCAACTTTATTATCCATTAAAAAAATCAGAGAACGTTTTGTTTTGCCTGAATATTGTAGGTATTGTAAATGATATACTTTACCAGGAACTTTGATGTTAGGTTCCCAGGCAGACAGGACTGGCTAAACGGCTGGCCCACAGATCTGCATAGGGAAGGTAAAGTCATATTTACCGACGGATCTAAAACCTCGGTAGGGACCGGAGCCGGCGTTTTCAGACCAGAAAGCGAAGAAGGCAGCTGGTTCCACCTGGGTAAGTTTGCCAGCGTCCCCCAGGCGGAAGTCTTCGCAGTGCTCAAAGGAGTTCAAGAAGCTCTGCCTTTGGGAACGCAAGGAGAGGACGTAACGGTCTGTATCGATAACGAGGGAATGATAAAAGCAATATCGTCACCCGTAACGATCTCCAAGCTAATCAAAGAATGTAAAGACTACCTTAACTCGGTGGGTCAAAATAACCGGATTTGCTTGGTTTGGGTCCCCGCACACTCTGGCGTGGATGGAAACGAGAAGGCGGATGAGCTTGCCAAAGCAGGCTCTGCTGCTCTCGTAGACGGGCTTGAACCGTACCTACCTATACCCGATTCGATATGCGCAAAAGCGAGATCGAAATGGGTGGAGGGTAAACACTTGGAGCGCTGGAATGCGTACGAGGGAGGCGCTCACACGAAGCGATTCTTCCCGAGGCCGAACGCTAGATGGGCTAAAGATTTGCTCAGCATGGACCGGAAATGCATAAGGAGAGTGGTTGGTGCAATTACTGGACACTGCGGGCTGAATCGGCACCTCAATAAGCTAAGGCTCTCGGCGACTCCTTGGTGCTCCTGCGGATTAGAAGAAGAAACGGGCATACACGTCATCTGTGAATGTCCTAAATTTCTTCAACTAAGACGCAGGCTCCTTGGAGATTACGTCGTACAACCCTCCGAAGTTGTCGCCCTGCGTTTTCCTTCAAATACAGATCCGTTTAGTGCTTTAAGTGCAGCGTCCGCTTCTTTTTTTGTAGACATTATAACAAAAGCAGAGCCTGAGCCACGATTAATAATAACGTCCTGTACGTTACCAAAGGTTGTAAAAAGGTCTGTGAGCGAACGGTCAGTAGTCGTCGATGCCAAACCACTCACAGCGAGTTTTGTTCATGCCGCTCGTACACTGATGCACTATTAAGTAAATTATATTTATTTAAGTGCCCAATATGTTCACTAACTATCACTATACCTGTATAGTAACAATTGCTACAAACAAGGTTATCCAACACTTCATAGTTACAGATTGTAATCGAATGAATGACGTTTCTCAACTGAATAATTCTGCAAGCGAAACATCTCTTGTAAAGCAACTTCACCCATTCATAGATGTATGTTTTCAGTATGTGAAGGTTATTTTGTTATTCAATTGGCTGTAAGTCAGGGTCGTATGCCATAAAATACTCTAAAATGTTTGTTCCAAAGGTGGTACAGCGATGAACTCTCACAATGACCGTATTTTTCTAAATCTGTTATTTTTCCAACTTCTCTCATTTCTCCATAACGAACATATAGAGAAATGAGAGAAGTAAGAGAAATGAGAATTTTAGAAAGAGACGGTCATTATGAGAGTTCATCGCTGTATGAAATGTTATTGTAAACACGATAACTTGAGTAATAATCGACCAATTACTAATTTTTTAATCGACGCAGAATTGAATTCCTGAATTCCCGAAAAGGCCTTGAAAAGAAACGTTCGAAAATAATTTTTGCTCTCGTGAAAAATAATAAAAGAAAAAGAAAGTATTTTAACCAATCGAAGCAAATGATGGGTGACGATTCAGGGGGAGAAGGCACTTCAAACATAAGAAATCTCAAATTTCTCGTAGACGAAGCTAAATCCGAATTTAATGAAATTCATACCAATGACGACCGTTTACCATGTCCTTTTTGTATCGTTTTGAGCAAAACGAAGATAAAATGTCGAATTCACATTAAAAGGGATTTGCGAAATGAAATCTTAGCAACAAATGACGAATATCTGAACATATGCAGTTGAAGAATGGGAAATAGAATCATCAGTCGAAGCTCCATTGGTGAAAAGAAGTATTCAAAAATCTTGGTCATGTCCAGTTATGGAAAAAAAAGTTTTCGACCTTAGTTGATTCTTTCGAAGATGACACCTGTCAAAAAGCTCGTATAGTAGCAGCATCTGAGAAAGAATCTGGTTTATGGTTAGGCGCATTACCATCTTCCTCTCTTGGTCTATGCCTTGATAATGATTCACTGAGAGTTGCGGTCGCACTACGAATTGGAGCCAAAATCTACTACAGTCATTAATGCAAATGTGGGAAAATGGTGGACGAATATGGTTATCATGGTTTAAGTTGTTTAAAAGCTTCTGGTCGTCATCCTCGCCATCATTCTTTCAATGAAACGATTCGTAGAGGCCTGGTGTCTGCTAGGTATTCCACTTCGTGAACCTCCAGGAACTGTAAGAGAAGACGGCAAGCGTCCGGATGGGACGCAGCTTGTGGAGATACTGTCGCTAAATCATATATTAAACACACATCACGAAACGTTAGTTGGGTCGCGTCAACAGCCGAAGAAAAGAAGATCTCACTATATCGATCATTACTCGGTCAATACATTTTCGTTCCAGTTGGCTTTGAAACATGGGGTCCACATGCAAAACAAGAATAGACCGGCTGAAGCCTGGTAAGGTCTTTTTTCATTTTTTTTAAAAATTTCTGTTTACTTGCTCATTCAAGTATCCCTTTGGTATTCAACTACCAAATTTCAGAATTATAAATAGGCAAGCGAATCGACTAATTTCATCAGTCGGTGTGCAGCTCTCAAACAGTAAACATCTTTACAAGATCCGTATTAGCTTGGTAGTCAACTACCACTTTGGTTGTCAACTTCCACTTTGGTAGTCAACTACCACTTTGGTTGCCAACTACCAAATACTCGATTTATAAATATACCAGCAGACCGAATAATTTCATCAGTCGGTGTGCATCTCTCGAGTAAGAAACATCTTTGCTGCTAAATATTTTGCGGGTCCAACTACCAACAACTACCAAACTTTCAAATTGCAATGTCTGCTATGAGCGATTGGTTACCAGATAACAAATAATAATTGATTTGCCTGGTGTTGGTTTGCTCATAGTAGCATTGCAATTTACCACAGTGGTAGTCAACTACCAAATATTTGAGTTATAAATAGACCAGCAGACCGAATAATTTCATCAGTCGGTGCGTAGCTCTCAAACGGTAAACATCTTTGCTGCTAAATATTTTGCGGGTCCAACTACCAACAACTACCAAACTTTCAAATTGCAATGTCTGCTATGAGCGACTGGTTACCAGATAACAAATAATAATTGATTTGCCTGGTGTTGGTTTGCTCATAGTAGCATTGCAATTTACCACCGTGGTGGTCAAATACCAAATATTTGAGTTATAAATAGACCAGCAGACCGAATAATTTCATCAGTCGGTGCGTAGCTCTCAAACGGTAAAAATCTTTGCTGCTAAATATTTTGGGGGTCCAACTACCAACAACTACCAAACTTTCAAATTGCAATGTCTGCTATGAGCGATCGGTTACCAGATAACAAATAATAATTGATTTGCCTGGTGTTGGTTTGCTCATAGTAGCATTGCAATTCTTACTTTTATCAATCACATTTGATTTGTGACACAGACGGACGGACAGACGGACGGACAGATGAAGTGGCCACAATAGGTCTTTTTTTCCTATGGAAAAAAGACCTAAAAATTCATCGATGATTTGGGTAATAGAATCTCAACAGCAACAAACGAAAAGAGGTCAACATTATATCTTAAACAAAGAATTAGTTTAGATATGTTGAACTATTGTGAATTAAAGTTAAAGTTAATGTTGTTGGTAAATTATTATTGGAAGAAAGAGTACATAGTTGAACGGAATAAGTGTTCGAAGACGTGTAAATAACATAATTATTCGTCAGTGTAAAGTTTCGGTTATATAACGACTTTGTGTGTAATGGCGTCCCACCCGCAAGTCATACCCGCCATTGCTCGGCTCATTGGTCGAGAAAATTATTGTACATGGCAATTTGCAGTACAAGCTTATATGGAACATGAAGGTCTATGGAAAAGCATCGTTGGTGCAGGTGACAATGTAGAAGTGGATGCTGAAAAACTACTAAAAGCAAAATCGAAAATAGTTTTGCTTGTCGATCCCATCAATTTTGTTCATTTACAAGGTTGTCAAACTGCCATGGAAATGTGGAACAATCTTAAGAAAGCATTCACCGATTCGGGTTTGACACGTCGTGTTAGTTTGATTCGTACGCTAACATCTACGAGATTGGTTGATTGTGTTCATGTTGAAGAATACGTACAAATTCTCATGAACACGGCTCATAAGCTACGCAGCATAAATTGTGAAGTTGGAGATGAATGGCTCGCTACATTTATGTTGGCTGGATTACCAGATAAATATCAACCAATGATAATGGCGCTAGAAAATTCCGGTATCCAGATCACAGCCGATTTCATCAAAACAAAATTGTTGCAGGACATCATGTCAGGTGAGCAAGATTCATCCATTTCATCGAAAGCATTTTATTTGGCGAAGGCGAAATATCACAAAAAAGGAGCGAAACATCAAGAGCCATCTAGCAGTCAAAGTCGTATTCAATGTTTTTCATGCCACCAATATGGACACAAGTCTTTTAAATGTCCTGAAAAGAAGAAGAAGAATGATGTTTCATCGCAGAATGTAAACAAAACCAAATCAGGAGCTTTTGTTGTTTCATCGGAAGCCTTGAGTGAAACCGAATGGTTTTTGGACTCAGCCACATCTTATCACATGTCACCAAGAGCGGACTGGATGCAATTTCAATCTACTAAACCGATTGATCACATTGTTGCAGCAAATAATGCCAAATTAGACGTAAAGTCAGCCGGTGTTGTGCAAGTGAACGTTTCGACGAAGGGCATTGACTCTGAAATTTCCATCAGCAATGTTTTGTATGTTCCGGATCTTTCATCGAACTTATTGTCAGTATCTCAATTGTGCCAGAAGGATCACACGGTTGTCTTCAAGAACGATGGCTGTCAAATTTTCGATAGTGAAATGGATTTAGTAGCAACTGGCCGGCATGTCAACAATATGTTTTTGCTGAACACTGTTAATGATCGTTGTTTTTTAACTGGCAAGGAGAATGAAGCTTTGTTATGGCATCGTCGTTTGGGCCATTTGAATCATCAGGATTTGTGCAAGGTGAAGACAATGG
The DNA here is from genome assembly GCF_014529535.1 of Bradysia coprophila. Taxonomy (NCBI): domain Eukaryota; kingdom Metazoa; phylum Arthropoda; class Insecta; order Diptera; family Sciaridae; genus Bradysia; species Bradysia coprophila. Next base: position 47,166 of record NW_023504021.1, read on the forward strand.
CAGAAGGCATCAATTTTCGTTCCACATCGTCCGTGGAACCGTGTATCGATTGTTTAAAAGGCAAACAATCGCGTTTTCCATTCCCAAAACGTGGCAACAGAGCAACGAAATTATTGGAATTGGTGCATTCGGATCTTTGTGGTCCCATGGAACATTTGTCGTTGGGTGGAGCTCGCTATTTTATCACATTTATCGACGATTTTTCGAGGAAAGTTTTTGTGTATTTTTTATCGTCGAAGACTGGTGTGTTGGAAGTTTTTCAAAGATTTAAATCGATGGTGGAAAATCAAACATCATGCAACATACAACAAATTCAACCTTGTTCATCGAAAATAGTGGAGGACACGAGTGGAAACACGATCAAGATATTGAGAACTGACAACGGTGGCGAATATGTTAATCGGACATTTGAAAACTATCTCAACAGTTGTGGCATTCGTTTTCAAACCACTTGTCCGAACACACCTCAGCAAAATGGATTATCCGAACGCATGAATCGAACGCTTGTGGAGAAGGCGCGCTGTATGCTTTTTGGTGCCAATTTAGACAAAAGTTTTTGGGCCGAAGCAATATCAACAGCGGCATATTTGACGAATCGTTCACCGAATCGTAATTTGGAAATGAAAACACCAGAAGAGGTTTGGACAGGAAAAGTGCCGAATCTAAGTCATTTGAAGGTGTTTGGGTGCAAGGCAATGGTGCACGTGCCTAAGAAAAATCGCAAGAAATTGGATGCGAAGTCAGAAGAATTCATTTTCGTTGGTTACTGCGAAGAAACGAAAGGTTTTCGTTTGGTTCATCCGACAACAAAGAAGTTCAACAAAAGTCGCGACGTTGTTTTCTTGGAGAGTCAGGTGATTGGTAACACAATGAATTCACAAATTTCTGTTACAGATGAGACGGAACAATTAGTTTTACCGTTTGACGATGAAAATACAGAAATTTTTGTAGCAGATCAGTCAGCCTCTGGTTGGAATCATTCGTTGGATGACGATTTGATTGATTTGACTGATAATGAAAATGTGATTGGTATCGATGGTCCATCAGTTCAAGTAAATGCTCCATTGGTTGATGTTGTGCTGCGGCGAACCGAACGTCCACCTAAACCGAAAACTTGGCCTGATTTTGTCACATATTCAGTTCGAGCGATGGTTTGCGATGATCCACAAACTGTTGCTGAAGCGTTGTCACGTGAAGATGGTCACCATTGGAAAAAAGCAATTTTGGACGAATACAATTCGCTATTGGTGAACAATACATGGGAGTTGGTGGATTTACCCGACAATCGTAAAGCCATTCCGTGTAAATGGGTCTTCAAGACGAAAAGAGATGGAGATGGAGCAATTGAAAGGCACAAAGCTCGACTTGTCATCAAAGGTTTTGCGCAACGTGAAGGCATTGACTACGAAGAAACTTTTTCACCTGTCGTACGATACAATTCACTTCGTTATTTGTTATCGTTGGCAGCTGAATTCGATTTGGACATTGAGCAATTGGATGCTGTTTCGGCATTTTTACAAGGCGACATCGAAGAAGAAATTTTCATGGTTCAGCCGAAGGAATTCGCTAAAAATTCCAAAGTTTGTCGACTGAACAAGGCAATTTATGGTTTGAAGCAGGCCAGCCGTCAATGGAACAAAAAGTTGGATCAAGCCCTACAGGAAATTGGTTTCCGTCAATCGTCATTGGACCCGTGTATTTATTTTCGAATCAATGGTTGGAAGCGTACGTACATAGCAATTTATGTCGACGATTCAATGGTTTTCTCCAACGACACCGAATTGAAAGAATTGTTAAAGGTAGAGCTGTTTCGACGTTTCGATATGAAATATTTGGGGGAAGCGAAGTTTTGTCTTGGGCTACGTATCACTCGTGATCGGAAGAATGGCATTATTTACTTGGATCAACGCCGTCATATCATGGACTTATTACAAAAATTCAACATGTCCGAATGCAATTCGACATTGCTTCCTGCCGATGCGAATCAAAAATTATCAACCGATATGTGCCCGAAAACTTCAACTGAGATGGAGATGATGTCAAAAATTCCGTATCAAGAAGCAGTTGGAAGTTTACTTTACATTTCGCAAGGTTCTCGGCCGGATATCACGTATGCAGTTCATTCCGTAAGTCGTTTTTATCAAAATCCTGGTAAAAGTCATTGGGAAGCTGTTAAGCGTATCATGCGCTATCTAAAAGGAACGATTGAAGCCAAGCTCACATTTTCGAAATCATCCGAGTCAAACATTTGTGCATATTGTGATGCAGACTGGGCTGCTGATGTTGATGAGCGACGCTCATGTACTGGTTACGCATTCATCAAACAAGGTGGTGCAATCTCTTGGAACAGTAAGCGTCAGCCAACTATTGCTTTATCATCCGCTGAAGCCGAATATATGTCACTGTCGGCATGTACACAAGAGGCACTCTGGTTTCGGCAATTGGTATTGGATTTGGATTCGAATATCGACAATGGGCTACAGATTCATTGCGACAACAAAAGTGCAATCGATTTGTCAAATTCAAATGGGTACAAAGCTCGTACGAAACATATCGACATTCGTCATCATTTCATTCGACAATCGATTCAGGACAAATTGGTACGTGTGGATCATGTATCAACGGATGTGATGTTAGCCGATATTTTTACCAAACCATTAACGAAGGAAAAGCATTGGCATTGTGCCAAAGGATTGGGTATGAAATTTTGAATTTTTATTTTTGGATTTCTTTTTATTTTTTTCGTTTCTTGAATTGATTTTTTGTTTTATGAATTCGTTAACATTAAGTGGGAGTGTTGAACTATTGTGAATTAAAGTTAAAGTTAATGTTATCAACTTCATAACGTTCATTAATCCAGTCGTACCAATCCTTATATTCTTATATAGAGTCAATGATGAATGAATAAAATTTACTCTTTGTTACACATTGGAACAGTTCGTTTCTATTTCACTGTTGGTGTATAAGTTTGGATCCCAATATTACTACAAGATATACAACGCGGCAATGCTATGTCTGGGAGATGCGAAAAATCAGAAACAAAACTACATTTTTTATTTACATCTTTAAAAAAAAATCTATTTAAAATCGCTTGATAAGATTTTAGTGTAGACAATTGAGTCGTACAACTTTACTATTGCATAGAAAAATAGGTCAGCATCCTCTTAAATTTTTTGTGTAACAGTAACTTATTAACCGTACGAAGAAACACCTTTGGATTTTTGGCTAAAACATGAAGAATCGATTTTTTTAACTGTGAAAATTCTATGTCTCCAGTTTCGTGGCTGATCACAATGTGAATGTGAGATACTCTCAGAGTTCTACAACAACCAAATACAAAGTATATAGTAGAAGGTTCCAAAAATAACCAAATAAAATTGTACCAAGTCATACAAATCGAAACACTCCGATCCGAAACATGTTTCGAAGACTCTGCAGAATTCTGTGAATCTTGGAGACAGTGATACCGTACATCAAATGCAATGGAAGCGAAGGGAAAATGAATTTTGCCTGGTTTATGGTCCTCATAGACAGAGGACCTCGGCATTGCACGATATTCCTCCTCCTACCTCCATACTTATGCTTGCCACGCACTTCACCGTTTTATGTCTCCGTTTACTTTAGGAACGGAAGGTGGGCAGAGCTTCCATTGTTTGATTGTAGACGGAAAGCTAAACGGCTTAAGTGCGCGGAGACCTTAATGCCCGTGCCACAGACGAACACATTCGTATACACGATATTTTCAATTTTTTCGTATTGGTGACAGCTACTTTATTTGAAAAATTTCGTTGTGTGATCTAAAACGCTGATGTGTTGTGCGGCTACTTCAGCGTTGATCCATCTTGAATTCCCCAAAATTAAATAACTCTGCACCAAAAATATCGCGACTACTTTTGTTCTTGTTTTTATTTAGTTAGAAATCACCGTGCTTGATTCCCGTATGTTCATTTGGTGTAGACGATAGCCACATGGTGTGGCACGGAACATAACTTATAGGGTTTGTGACAACATTTCTGACAGCGAATCAGGCGTTTACAATACCGAACATAAAAACGAATTGAGTATGGGGAAATTTTTCGAAAAATCGTTTTACATATTTCGAATTAGAAAGGAAATGAAGACAGTGAAGCGTTGATACTGTTTTCTGAATCCTAACAAAAGGGCCTTGTAAACGACACCAATTTGCATGAAAATTCATGAAAAACTTGGTTACACTTCATTTGTACAACACTGGATCCCAATTCAGAGTGGAGCAACAGTTTAATTTGGAGGAATTATTTCCTGCCTGATGCCTAATCTTAGAAAATTGACAGGTGTCACCGATATAACTAGAACGAATTGAACAATGAGTGAAAATTATGGCCGATAACTATGTATAAACTATGTATTACAAAAATCTTGACTCAGCAGCCATCGAAGGTCTAGTATAGACGCTGTTATACAATAGATAAAAGATTGCAGAATTGGGAAATAAAAAACGGAGTAACATTTCATACAAGACGGTATTTAATTCACTAAAAGGCAGATAGAAACGGAGATAATTAATTCAAAAGTGGAGATAACTTATTCATAAATGGAGATATCTATTTTTCAAGAACGGAGATAAAAGTACAGAAAAGCGGAGATGAATAATTCAAAAATTATCTCCAAAACTCTGCGTTTTTTTCGAAATCATGGCCGGAGTGATAGCGGAGGCCTGAAGCAGTCGTTTTCCCCCAAAAAAAGAGAATTTTGTTTTGAGACGCGTCAACTATGTAGAGCCGAGGTTTTTATTTTCGTCACAACTTCCAATATCACCATATAAAATTATTTTTAAAATATTATCGCTTGAAATACGAAACTAACGAGCTATCACACGCTAAATATGATCCAAAACCACCGGAGATATTGCATTTTGAAAATGACCATTTTTGTACAAAATCATGAAAAATTGCATTCTCCAAACAAGAGATTTTTCAACTTACTCTGTATGTTTCTATCTATCTATCAATCAACGATCGATCTCGGATTAATTATTTAATTTTCAGTACAATTTCTCTCATATAAAAATGTTTAGCCATTTTGGCTGAAAATTTTTCCGTCAAAATTTTGTTGATCAAACTTTTTTGTGAAAAAATTGGCTGGCAAATGGTTGGGAAAACTAGACTTGCTCATTTCAATTTGCTGTACAATTTGCTGTGTTTCTAAAATAATGTCGTAAATTGTTGGTTTTATTTGAGAGGTACTTCGTACGGGCTTTCGTAATTGCGCTATGCGCAATTTTAAAAATGAACACTTTCAGTAAATTTGACCATGCCCAACTTGACTTGCATTTTGGTAACAGACGCATTAGAGGGTTGTAGACGTATTAGGGTTCTGGGCGTATTACGGCTACGGACGTATTATGGTTACAGACGAAATAGGATTACGGGTAGTACGGGGCTAAGTCGCAGCAAACGCTCCGACTGTTCTGATGCCTTGTTTCAGTTAGAAATGCTAGATATACAGAACTCTGCATTCTAGAAAGTGAAACTATTGTAACGCTCCATATATGCAACGTGAAGAGAGTTCCACTTTTTTTAGTTTCACGAAAAAAGTGAAACTAAAAAAAGTGGAACTATTGTAACGTTGGTAAATCTGTATAAGTGATGGTATCTTGTGAAAAATGGACTCGCGTGTAAAGTCAACTCCTTCGCTGCGCTCGTATACGTTGATGTTGATAAAAAGAGAAAATAATATTTTGGTAATTCTATATCACCATTATTAACTGTCAGATTTTTCAACTTTCTTCTTTATTGACAATGGAAAAGTTTGAAACTAGTGAAGATTTCGAAAAATCTGGCAAAATAAGTTTGAGTTTCGGCTGGTATGCAGCTGATTGGAAAATCGAGTACATTTTGGATTTTGAGAACTTGAAACTAGTGGAACATTGGTGGTCTTTTTACATAAAGTTTAATAGAAAGTCAATTACTTATTCTTCCGTTTGTATGTCCAATTTTTCTGGTAACAGCTATTTGAAATTTGAGTAACAACAAGATGAATTAAAAAATGGTTTCTGAGGTATTAGTTTCACTGAGAATGTCTTGGACCGCTTTTTGTCAAAACAAGAAATTGAATATTTAGGAATGGTCTTTAAATGAAATATTATAAATCTAGATTGAAGCGAAATAGTATTTTTCTCGCTTCGCTCGTTAGGAAAACTTAGGACTGGTGCTGAAAAAATCGTCATTTCCTGTCTTGGTACGAGCAACGTTTTGTGCATCGGACAACTGAAATAGACAAAACACATCAATTTACTTGAAAACATACACACTTCACATTCACCATATTAAATTTAATCAATCGTATAGTCATAGAAAAATTCATGTAATTCTTTTCCCGCACTATAAATCGTAAAGAAATGAAGTTTTTTCCCGCACGATATATAGTTCGGGAAAAACTGACATTTCTTTATGAAAAATCATGGCAAAATAGGTCGTATTTTAGTTGTGGGATGCACAAAAACTTTTCCGAAAAGTAACAACAATTCGCCATATAGCGCTGATTTTTGCGCCGAAATGCGCCGCCGGTTAAAAATTGTATTACACAGCCGCCGCCGAAAAAAAACTTCAGTCGATTCACGCCGCCGCCTATACTCTAAAAAATGTTTACAGCCGCCACCGAACAAAATTTGACCGGCGCACATCTCTAGTTCGTTGTGTTGCTGGTCAGCGAAAAATTCACCGATATCAGTTCTTTTGCAAGTCGATAACAGGACTTGCGTCACACCTCCTTGTAAGTGGTTTTGGGCGATATCAGTTCTTTTGTAAGTTTTGATTTTTTAGAATTTGGTCGCAAATCATAAAGAATCATATTGTGCAGTTTGTACCTTTCTATTTAATCTGAACCTTCCAGCTTTCATTTTACGAAATTTGAAAATTTGACGAAAATAAAAAATTTAACGAAATTCAAACATTTGAAGAAATCTGAATATCTCGAGATATGGGTCACATAGCTCACACTGAAAACGCTCATGACCTTTTAGGAAAACCATGAAACAGGCGTCGACTAGAATGTGAAACTCTATAAATTTGTCTTACACTGGTAAGTTAATGGTGCTGTGACACATTTTAGCCAATTTCTTATTACAGTTCAGATTGATAAACTTCCTTAACTTAGCTTTCCTTAACATCACCGAAAGTTTTTAATTTGAAACATTCTTCGCTTATTTGCAGTTCGTCCAGCCCTTCTTCAGAACAAGGTATTGTTGTTCCAACTTCTCCTGTTCTCATAACATCCAATGTTATGAAACAGTATGGACAAGGATACGTGCTTGTAGCAGTCTGTTGACTAATAAGTATCAACAGTAGTTTGTAGTCAGAAACGAACTTGTATGGGATGCTGTTCAATTTGGTTATACTCCAGAGAAATCTCACGTTTTCGTACGTTTCTTTAATGTTTGGAACAGCGCAAAGCAAGATCAACCGTTTGACCCCATTTAAATTTGCATCTCTTCCCAAAGATCCACCTTCCTCATATGTATGGAAACCTGTATGTGAGACGAAGTTGTCTAACTTCTCTTCGGAGAAAAAAACTGGCTTCTTATACTCAGGATTAAGAATGACTCTGGAATTTCGACCTCCTGTTCGTAAAGTAATTTCCGCGTTCCGTAAAGACGATCCATTTGGCGCGCGCCAAAAAAAGTTCGGTTGCCTTAATTTGGGTTTGAATAGCATCGGCTGTGTTGTATGGCTAATATTATTGCTAACATTAATTCATATGATTACATGTGCCAATTATGGCCTTAATTGAGTCAACACAACTGTACTTTAAAGTGTTTCATGTTTTAAACTATTAAAAATAATCGGATCTTAGATAAGGTCACCGTATGTTACTTTTTTCATATGACTTTGGCTAGAGCCAATTTGTTACCCCGTTCACTATTGATCCTTTATCGGGTGTTTTTTTCTTCGAGAATAGTTTTACAATTCGATATGTGTTTTGCAAATGGGAACTAGATGTCGTGAGCAATTGAAAGAAGATTCCATCACATTAGTATGGTGAACCATTTCACTCCACAACATTGATGTAGAAAACAGCAATGGGTATTACAAGAAAGTCAGAAAGAAAATGAAAAATCTACCGAAATACGTAATTTGGAAAATCAACTCGCGGAAGAGAACCTTAAGTTAAAAGTAGCTGATAAATTGGCAGAAGAGACAAACAAGACTCTGCATTCCTTAGTCCTTACTTCTAGGCGAAGGTAAGCTTAACATAATGTGAACAAATCAAAAATGATTTTAAAAGCTGGCTCCGAAAATCTTGCGGCTGCATCAGTAGCCTGTTTTTTTTAGTAAATCATTATTTTTGAAGTTCTGTTCGTAGATTCGTTCGTTTTTTAAACATACAGTGAACGGGTTCGCATATTATCTATTATTCAGGTTTTCGCAATTTCAGCTGTCTTGTAATAGACCGCGAGCCTTTTTTAATAAAAGTTTAGTTTTGCTAACAAAACAAGATTTAGCTTATAAATCATTAAAAATTGTTTACATATGTTTTTATAAAAATTAATTAAAGAAATCATTGCCATGACGAACTCATGATGAAAGATATTTTTCACTTACGGAAACTCCAAAGAACTGAAAAGGGATATTATTTTGTATCTTAGTGTTGTTGAATACAATAGAACCAAACTGTCAACAAGTGAAACATCCCATTTTTTTTCATTTCTTTTACGTTGGTAACTCACAAAATTCATAAGGTTTTTTCAAGCGCGAAAATTTTTGGAAATTGCTACAGATTCTTTTAACACTTTTCTTATGTCAATGTACATTTTCAGTGCTTTTTTCATGTGTTCACTGAAATAAAAATATATTAGGGCACAGGCTCGCGACGTATTGTTATAAAAAAATAATGAAAACGGACAAATTTTGAGTGGGCTGAAATTTGTGTGATCGAACCAAACGATCAAAAGGCCATCTTGCCATATTGCCATATTGACATGGAATGACACAGCTTCGAGTTTTGTGTTAAAATTGTTTTAAAGTCTTATAAATTGTGTAGGTTTCAGATGTGTTCTTATATAATGAGCCCTAATTTGGCCGTAAAATCGTAAACTTTACTTTGTGTTTGAGTGATTTGTTTTCGTACATACCTCATTCGGTTCTTGCTTTTTTTTAAAGAAAACTTAAATTAATTTGATAATGCAGTAGGCAAACTATCTAAATTAATTATTTTCCACTAATTTGTCACAATTTTTAATTCATAATTCAATCCTTAAAATTTGTCATTCCAAAAATACATTGCTCGTACGCATACACATCCGCAACCAACAAACGTCAGTCGGTTTTCATTGTCTTGTTAGATTTTTTGTTTTTGCCTACATTAAACCAGACAGCTCTCAATATTTCCGAAATTGTTTCATTAATTCGATTCAACAAATCTTTTACTGGATGCTTCGATTGATAACTTTCTTGAACTTCGAATAAGGAAAGTGCTATTAAAATCAACAAATTGAAAACAAAAGACAATGTTTATTTCTTGGAGCCATTTTCATGAAATTTATGCTAGGCAAGTATTTGAATCGTCCAAATTTGATCATGTGCATTGTTTGGCGTAAAGTGCTTTTGGAAGACGTTTACGAAAAGGCCGAAAAACATTCGTTAATGTTTAAATTCATTGGAGATCTAAACATGAATGAATATGATAAAAATTCAATGGACTGTTGTATTTTATCGATGACGCGAAGATCTCTACGGCAAATTGGGATGCATATTGGGATCGGCAAAAGATTTAGACAAAGTATTAGAAAACAATAGGAAAGAGTTCGATGAAACTGTGTAGTTTATGTAAAAAATTAAATAGGAAAATATTTCTTTTCAAGGTCCCTGATTGTACTTAAAAATGAGAGGCAACCATTCTGTTTCTGTCAGTGGATCTGAACCTGAAAATCAAAGCCTGATCTGACCTGATTTTCATTTGACCCGACCTGACCTGATATATTTCCAATTTAACCTTGAAATAACCAGGATTGACCTGGTTCATTTGCATATTTTTTGATTGTTTCCGTTGCCGCGAAGTTCTAAAATCGTGTTTTTCGTTACGTGGTTTCATGCTCATTTGTAACTTATTTCTCAATATATTGTTAAAATAATTTGCGAAAGAGGTCAATTCAGGTCAGGTAGAAGTGATGTTCGGTCAGTGTTTTATATTTTCAGGTTCAACAAAAATCAGGTCAGGTCAAAATCTATCAGATCTGGTTCAGGTCAATTCAGATTTCAGTTTGTTCCTATTTCAATGATTTTCGATTACATACTCTCCACTGTACGAAAGTAGCAGTAGTAGTAACAGTGTCATACACAGTATGAATATGCATCGGCACTACAATACTTTTCTATCGCATTCATAATATCCGGAAAGGGTGGAAAGATATGACCCGAATCTCTTCCAAATTCCTTCGATATCATCGATCCGTAGTTAAATGAGGTTGCAGGTATTTTTGTATTTTTTGACCTGAGATAGTCGGCCGTTGATGCTAAGAAATTTTTGTTGTGCAGCCATTTCACTTTCAATATTGTAAAACAAAGAAAGCAAAAACAGTTAAAATTGACTAGCGCAACATGGATGATTATAGTTAAACTCGAAGACATTTTGTTTCTTATCACACAGAAAAGCAAAAGTAAATGTTGAATCTAAATATACTGGACAATACCAATGAATCAAACAAAAACCAGAGAGACGACCATCCGTCATATTATCATCTCTCTGATAAAAACAAATCAAACGTCAATGTGCAGTGCTGTTACACCATGTACTTGCGTTCCATACATTCCACATGACATTTGGTATCAGTGTTAAATAAATTAACTACGATCATGGGACTTTTTGTATGTTACACATAGTATGCTACGCTACATAAATGTTTGCAGAAACACACAGACACATTCATGTCGATAGAATAAATCTGTTGTTGAAACAAAAGCATTGTATTTGATTTCTAACAAAAGAGGACAATTCATCAACCAACTAAAACAGAGCATTCAATTTCAAAATAATTTTTTTCTATCAATTATTGATAGGGTGATTCTTCAGTATATGCCGGCCGTACTTCTACATTTTAAGTTCTACATTATTAATTTTCACTCGGAAACCAATATAATTTGTCTGTTTTTTGGTAAAAGATATTAGTTAGTCCATAATCCATGTACATTCGTAGGTCGACTTTACTAGCATTTATGCGTTCAATATACGCCTGAATCAGATCGAATGCTATTGCTAAAGTCTTATTACATAGTTAAGACCTCAATCTATCTAATACAAGTAGATTTAAGTTAAAAAAATTAAAGTTAGAGAACTTTTCTGTTGAACCTTTTTCACATACCTGTGAAAATTCGAATTTTGAAAATTTTCGTATGGGGAGATCAGCAAACCTGGAGTGAAGGAAACCTGTTTTATACTCCTTAGGGGTCCCATCATCCATATCAAGAGTCATTTCTTGGGTACCCAAAAAAAAACTTTATTTCGGTTGAGGGGAGCCGTGAGTAGTAGGAGTGAAGAGAAAAAGTCAAAAACTCCGTGTATACATGTTCCTAAGGAAAAAAAATTCAAATTTTTAGTGTGAACGGACTTGCGTCACGGCCTTTCACTAACGTAAGGCCATGATAGGGGAAAACATTTGATAATTTCGGCTGCCGACCATACGAAACGTATCGAAAACACCAAGAACTTGATTGCTACTGGGGTAAGCTTTTCAATGTCACATAACATGCAAATATAGTCTCGATGAGTGTGAATTTGAAGTGTAAAGACATCTAGTTTCGCTACTCGAAAAATTACAAACACAAAAAGATTTTACAATTATTTTTTTTCTTATAGTAAATTCAGCTGCTGATTATTATTTTCAAAATCGTTGTTTCTAAAACAAAGACGGAAAGCCCGGGATGAGCATGTCTGCTCTAAATTAAGGCAAAATTTTTGTCTGGCGGTTCTTATTCATTGCCTACGAGGGATGTAAGCAAATTTATGTTCCTGAGAGAATTTCAAACAGAAATCCATTGAAAAATGCTTTCGATTTCAGCAGGCTGTTTTTCAGAAGAATCCCTCATTTAGTTTACGCTAAAATGTTACAACAACATTTTTCAAAACTTCAAACTCTCTTTCGCCTTCCCTAAACGAGCCCTAAACAATAAGCCCTTAGTGGACACATCCCTAAATGGTGGCGGTGCTAGAGGCATAAAGCTGCCATTTCCATATATTAAACAAAATTGCACTGCTGCTGATCCACACGACCGATTATCCTCATTTTCAAACTTCACTTGACCTGTAGAATGAAAATGCGCTTCTTTTGTAGAATTTGGTTCGAAATTACACGCTCTATCATAATCGCAAACATTTGCTGACGTCAATTCCACATTTTAAACCCCACTGCTGCTGAACTTGATTCTCGGATCGAATCGGCGTTACACGTTTGATATTGTTTGGGCTAAGGACCCTCATTTTAATTTTTTGCTAAAAATTTTTTTGTTACGGACCCTGATCACGCCCCGACTCAACAAAAAAGAAGTTTTTCCGAAATTCACTTAAAAACTAAGAACGCACATCGATTCAGTGACCTATTGGGAGCTCAGAACATCATTCAGTAAAATCGGTCAGGTTACTTCCCAATACAAAATTTTTCATTCCTTGAAATTTCATGAGCCCCGCTCCCCTTCGAAACCGTTTTGGCACAAAAGTTTGGTGAGTGGACATATTTTGATCTTATAGTTAGATGTCATACCTTTCCACCGATACTCCACTCAATATATTTCATGTGAGAAAAATCAGTTTGTTGACTTGAAAATTGTCGTGAAGTTCGTCAACTCGGTGAGTGACCATATTTTGATCGAAGTTAAATTGTATCTTAAAGTCAGAGATCATTACTTTCTAATGATAACCCACTCAATATGTTTCATGTAAGAAAAATCAGTTTGTTGACTTGAAAATTGTGCTGACAAAAACTACCACTTTCGCAACGTGTTGCATACAACGTTTTCTGCAACCAGCTGCGAAAAATGAACTTTTGAAATGCAAAACATAACTCTGCCTTTAACATACATTCTACTGTATGAACGAAATATTGTATGAACGATCAAGTAGACTGCATTTATGTACGCTTCAAAAATTGGTTCACTGCGATTGTATGTATATCTCAATAGCCGAATGGTTAGAGGTGTTGCTCGATAAGCAATGGGTTTTGGTGTCGGTGATTCGAAATTTGGTCAGGACAGAATTTTTATTTACAGTTAATGGTTCAGATGTTCAGAAGTAAATCCATTTCACCACTAGTGACGAAAAGCATATATGAAAATCCAAATCACGCATGAAAAAGTTCAGTATTCGCAGCGCAGTTACAGAAAAATATTTTTTTTAGTTACGGACCTTCATTTTCATTTTTTTCTCAATTTTTTTTGTTACGGACCCTCATTTTAATTTTTTCTCAAAAAATGTTTTTTTGGGTTACGGACCAATTTTCTACCGTTAGACCCTGACTTTCAGTCAAGGGAATAAATTGATAGTGAGAATACCAACTATTCTCGGCAAATTTGATCACTTTTTCACTATTTTCTAAAGAGAAATACATGCCGCCCTGACTTTATACTTTCATACTTCGAGTCGGGGTCGGGTTTCAGTCTCATCAGGTTTTGGGCTATCGGGTTTCGAAAATTTAATTCGGGCTGGGTTTGAATCGGGTCTCGAAAATCTCAGGGTCTGAGTAAATTGTTTTTGTTGAACATACATAACACAAATACACTATATTCCGGTAGTTCCCAAAGTCCTAGGAATCCGCATGTTCTTGAGGTTTAATTAGACAAAAATACAAAATTTAAATTATTTCAAAATAACTTTTCATACCCTCGCGCTCAAATCGATCGACCAGTGTCGCAGCATAATATCCTTTTTCCAATTCCAGTCCAACATTCCAATTTGTTCCACTACCTCCCATAGGCAATAACTTGATAAGCACCCAACCGCTACCCTTTAGCTTATAAATGGCAATTTGTTTGATTAGAAGGGTCGATTCGGTGGCCGTATCCAAATTCCTAACGTAAAACTTTTGGTCCGATGTGATATTAACTTTTGGCCGGGGAATCGCAGCGATAGATATGTTTGCATAGAGCCAGTCGAAGGACGGCTGCAATGCCGGTTGTGAGTAAATGTAATTGGCGAAGAAGTCTACCGTTCCTTGTATGTTGTCGCGGAACATTTTTGCACTGTACATTACATTGCCCCATGAACCTCGTACCCGATTCGCTGGCTCACGCGAAATTTCAACCTAAATACGAGTGGAAGGTAATTCGAAGTAGCAACACGACAAGTTGAAAGCATTAAACCTGTCGCCGAATTTCATCCAATGGCCAGGCATCCGTGTCAACTCTAGTCAAATAATTTCCCGCCATCACCGGACGAACTAATGGATTTTGAGTTGCGGCCACCCACCAATTCAACAGCAGCGGATAGCTTTGGGCTGGCGGATCAATTCGCCAGTATAATTGCGGTTGTATCATGTCGACCCATCCTTGTTGCATCCACAGCTTTGGATCGCAGAAAATTTGTGAGAATTGATCGAAGCCTGAAAGCATGCAAACAAGCGTCAAATGATGGCTTGAGTAGCTTGAGGTGACGATGCTGTTCATAATTGACGTCTGCATTCAGGTGTGGTTTTTCGGAGGACACAAAAACCGGACAATGAGGAGGGTCAAGGATACACCGAAAAGCAAACGTATTTTATGAACAGAAAACATTCCCTGGAGGGTAAGACGTATATCCTCTGGTGTCACACAAAGCATGACCACCAATATTTACCAGCAATTGGTGGTGGCATACCATCAGGATGCCCGGGACGATAGATACCAAATGGTGACACGGAAAATTTGACCCAGGGCTTAATGGCATGAATCTCAGTATTCAGTCGTCGGACGAGTGTGTTAACATTATTCCGTCGCCAGTCATCTTTGGCCATTGTACCACCGCCGGCCCTATACGCTGCATAGGTATTGTCGTCCGGGAAAGTCCAACCAGCCACTGGATACGGGTAAAAATAGTCGTCCATATGCAATCCGTCCAAATCGTACCGCCGAACCAAATCCAATGCAACCTGAGCGGTCCGGTCTTGAACGACTGCCGCCCCGGGATCCATCCACAATAATGTGTTGTACACGTACGCATATTGGGGATACACTCGGGCCATATGGTTCGGCGCCAGGTCGGTAGATGTTGGAGATAAATTTGCACGATACGGATTGATCCAAGCATGAACCTCGATGCCGAGTGGATGGCATATGCTGATTAGAAATTGTAATGGATCCCATACGGGGGAAGGCGCCCTTCCGTTTTGTCCCGTTAAGAATCGACTCCATGGTTCTATGTTTGATTGATAGAGGGCATCACCGGCGGGTCGTACCTTCATTCAAAACAAGTTGATTTAAATGGCAGATAGACGTGTCTTCATAAATAGTTCATACCTGGAAATATACGGCATTCAGTCCAGCCCGACTGATTTGTGCTATCAGGTACTTCAATTGGTCTTGCTGTACGGTTACAGACGCTGTTGGCGACAGAGGCCAATCGATATTGTAGACCGTTGCGATCCAAGTTCCCCTATGCTCTCGCGTTGGCAATTGTACGGTTTTGTTAGCGTAAACGGTTGTACAGCAATACACCACCAGCAGTCCGATCACATTCCATCGTATTAACATGATAACAGTTTTCGCAATAAATGAATCTTATTGTCAGTAAGTCGCAGCGGTCAATGATAATTAAAGCGCCTCATTTACCTTTGCTATCTTCACATTGTTAATCGCAACGAAATAGATATCATTGTCCAAATGTACGGTAGTTATCAGCGAAGTTATCAATGGGTTGCCATTATCACTGAAGATTCAGTGGATTTATCGTGATTTTGGAATGTGTTAATTGAAAGAAAATAACGTTACAGCCGTCGTCAAGACGGTATCAGATTCAAAATCAACAAAAAACTCTTAAAGGGTTAAGGTGACTCAAGTACTTGTGTCTTATTTTACAAAATGTCTGATATCACTAGAGCTGACGCCTGCGTCAAAATGGGATTGCATCTCAAATGTGGCATATGATTCAGCTTTCATCTTAAGAAAACTTTATTTCAAGAAACCATTTATGGAAATGAGGTGGTTTCGTCAACCACTTATCCAATTTCTTTTTTTTCTTTTGAAAAATTTTCTTTGGTAAAATGTTTGAGCTCAGCCGTAGAGGCAGAATAAATGCCCCAAACCGTATCAGGCATTTTGTTAGTAGAGACATGACACGGATGTGACACTATTCACATATATTTTATGTCGAAGCGTCTGGGGAGTGAGATATTAGGACCTGCGTCATCTTCTCCTTCAATTTTTTTTTTACTGATATTAGTTCTTTCGTAAGATTTTGATATGATTTGTTCGTTTAGAGACCTCACTAACAGCCTTTTTCGACCAATAACAAGTGCAGTCCGGCCAAATGTGACTTTTGAACCACGCCTCGAAGTATACAAATACCCACTGAGATAATTGAGGTGCTTAATCGATATCTAACTTCTAAATGTGGCTAGCCTACAGTGGAGGAATTATAAGAAGTTACATATTCAAAGTTATTAATCCTACTTAATCCACAACTAATAGAGTCCACAAATTCAAAATTGATTCACTCACCCTACACGCACACGCAAAAGGAGACATAACAAAGCTGGAAAATTACCGACCCATAAGCCTATTGTCAACACTCTACAAGTTGTTTATGAAAATCATTACGAAGAGGAACTCTAACAAGTTCGACTTCTACCAACCTGTTGAACAAGCTGCTTTCAGATCTGGTTTCAGCACAAAGGACCATTTGCAGGTGATGAGAACGCTTATTGAGAAGTGTCGTGAATACAACATCGACATAGTCTTGCTATTCATAGACTTCGAAAAAGCTTTCGATTCAGTGGAAACATGGTCGATTTTGGACGCATTAGTCGAATGTAGAGTAGACTCAAGGTACTCCAACACAATTCGATATGTGTACAAAAATGTGCTACTTCATGTATAAAACTTCATAAGAGCACGGAGAAATTCAGAATTGGCCGGATGTAAGGCAGGGTGACACCATTTCACCGAAATTATTCACGGCGATTCTGCAGAGTGTTCTTAGGAAGTTAAACTGGAGTAAAATGGGAATAAAGATAAATGGAGAGTACCTGAGCAATTTCCGCTTCGTTGATGACATTGTACCAATAGCAGCGAATCTAGGTCAGGCTCAGCTTATGCTACAACAGTTAAGTGAAGAGGCAATCAAAGTTGGCCTCTAGATGAACTTATCGAAAACAAAAGTCATGACCAACATCAGGGACGATAGAGAAATCAAAATTGGTGACACTGTCATTGAACGAGTCGACAGCTATGTATATCTAGGACATAAACTGAAGTTAGGTCTCGACAACCAGACTGCAGAAATAAGACGTAGGATTGGTCTTGCATGGGCAGCGTTCGGAAAACTCAGACTAATTTTCAAAATCAACATGAATAATAGTCTGAAACGCAAAGTTTTCGACACTTGTGTCCTTCCAGTGCTCACTTATGGAGCGGAAACGTTAACTTTAACGAAAGCATCCGAATATAAATTGAGAGTGACACAAAGAGCCATGGAACGGAGTATGCTTGGAATAACACTCAGAGACAGAATGACGAATCAATGGATTCGACAACAAACCAGGGTCGTTGATGTCATGGAAAGAATAGCATCTCTGAAATGGAGCTGGGCGGGACATATTGCAAGAAGGACAGACGAACGTTGGACCAAAAAGATCATGAACTGGCGACCATATAAAAGACGAGCTATAGGTAGACCACCAGAGAGATGGACAAACGGAATTAAGAATATTGCAGGTACAAACTGGCAGCAAATGGCAATGGATCGTACGAAATGGAAAGAAGTTGGAGAGGCCTACATCCAGCAGTGGATAGAAACAGGCTGAAAAAGAAGAAGAAGACACGCACATTAATGGCGCCACTGTCTTCTAAAGTGAGTAGGGTGGCTGGATCTAAATAAAACGTGACATTTCTCCGATCAAATCGTGCTGGACAAAGATATAAACGAAAACGGTGACGAAGTCCGTTACCACAATTCCGACATTGGTGAACGGTTCTCGGGTCCTATCGAAGACCGACCTGAACACTGGTGACGATTACATTCCAGGAACACCAGAATTCGATTCACTTACAACAACAAGCTCAACGACACCATCACGCTATTAGCTGTTAATTAGGGGTTTGATGAGCGTTTTATCAATAATTTTGTAGAAAACTCGGAGTCGCTCAATTCAATTTCATTTAATGCCAAATTAATTTCGACATCAATTTGATGTCATCATCAGTGGCTGAAAACATCGTTACAATAAGGACACATTTTTCATTGAAAATTACAGCGCAATATCCTACCTCGAATGTTTACAAACTTAGGACTACCATTGACACATAAGTGTTTCGTCAAAATTCATTCCAATGCTAAATTACAAAACAAAACATTAAAACAATTCTCAAAGAAAACACTAGCTTAGCGATAGTCACCTACTTAAAACATGGTCACGAATAAACAGAATAATCGGTTAAATCCTACGGTTGAATAAATTAATTTAAAATAATAGATCGACTGTCGATTAGCAAAAACAAAACATTAACTGAGAGAAGTTTAAACAAAGCAAAAATCCTGAATGAGTCACTGATACCAACTAAAATTGAATGAAAAGAACTCAGAATTCCCACTCCTCCTACAACTCCTAAAATTCATAAAATGGACCAAATCCTCCTAAAATCCTCATAAAACTCCTAAAACTCCTAAAATGACTTTCGAACGTTTAAAGTCAAGCTTCAATAAAACTGAAAAACTAGAAAAAAAACATGAAATTTTCTTTAAAATTGCGCATCAAAGAATTTGAACGTGTGATTTCGACTCGACATCACCAATTTTTTACTACAGAGTGCGTTGCAAATACTCTTAATGACAATTTTTGTTATTCAATATTATCTCTTTTGTTTAAAAAAAATTTGATTCTTACAATAAAGACACATCAAAGTAGGGCAAGTTCTACATTCAATTTCCAACATTGTATACGATTACGATACGGAAATGAATCCAAGCTTTTTTTTACGTTACGATTTGGCAACGGGTTGTTGATACATACATAAATCTCGGATGAGGACAATTAAAAATTAATAAAACTCTTGCGGGTTAAGACTAGACCTAACAGCCAGACAATAAAAATCACAACTCAAGAGCATTATTATTATTATTATTAGCGTATGGTTTTATTAGTTCTCGAAATCGTACAACATTTTACAATTTAGTCAAAGGAAATGGGGTAAAGTCACAAGACACAAAATTATACAAAATTATTATCACAGTCGTAACGTTTGAAGCCATCTTATGGCACTCTCCGTCAGGTCCTTGATATCCTTGATGTCTCCGTTATATTTGTAAAGTGGGCAATGTAGGAGTAAGTGCATCATCGTTTGATGTGGTTCACCGCATGCACAACTCGGATCACTGACGAAATTCCATTTAAAGAGCATATCATTTCAGTTACCGTGCCCAGTTCTGAGACGGTTGAGATTGGTCCAAATTCGACGAGGGAGTGAAAACTCTTTAGTGTTGGTCCTATGCGCATCGAAGTCAAATATCGGGCTTGTAGCATTCGATTCGAGCCACATTCTCTTCCATTCAGCTCCGGGATCGAATCCGTTCGAATAAAGTGCTTTTGCTGTGCTAGCGGAAGGTTTTCTTGATTTCAGCCTTTCAACGATCGGAATTTGTACGTCGTGGTGTAACGGAATTTCGTCGTTATCTATTACCTTCGTGAAAATGCTTCGCAGTGCCTTTCGCCGTCGGATCGATGGTGGAGCAATGTTGCTTAACGTTGGTAGCCAGATAATTGGGGTAGAGTTGACTGTTCCGGTGATTAGACACATGGTTTTGTTGAGTTCGACGTCTATTTTTGCTGTGTGGACACTGTTGAGCCAAGTCGAACAACAGTATTCAACGCAGCAAGACTCAAGAGCATAGTTAAGCTCAGTGGCGCCGAGTATACGGGGGCGAGGGGGGCGATTGCCCCCTATGGGAAAGCTTGTGGGGGGCAGCGCCCCCCATGAAAGGAAAAGTTGAAACTACAACATTGCAACATATTTATTAGAATATTTAATACACCAACACAACTGAAGTCAATGGTCAGAAACTCCTTTTCCAATGGCCACTTATCCTTTCAAATTCACAGTTTCAATTTTTCCTCACCAGCTTTCTCATGTAACTATAGATGCAATTTTTAAAATCCACATTTTCTTTGAATGCAATGATCCACAGTTTTTCAAACAAAATCGAAATCTGACGATACAATTGCACATCATGTGTGTATCCAAAATCTTCTATGTAGACTGCGATCAAACGTAAATCCCAATGTTTTGACTTGTTAACTGGGCACGTATTTCGATGTAAATCGTGAGATTTTAGGTGACAAAGTAATATATATTATGTACCTGTTGCCAAGATTGTTATTTTGACGTGTAGGACATTATTGACAGAGCCGAAGGCGTGGGCAATAATGCCTACACGTCAAAATAACAGTCTGGCAATAGGTGCATACCATATTTTATCTGTCGAGAAAAGATATATCGAGATAAGTAAAAACGCCCTAGGGAGATAAGCTCGAGATTATCGTTCTAGATAGATACAAGAAAATTCGCTGTGCGTTGAACTAATAATTGTGCTTTAGTTTTAGTCTCTGTCGTAATCAATATAATACAAGCTACAAGTGAAAAGTGAATTTCTGAAAAAAGTGTTGTCTGTAAACAGGGAATTGATATACTGGGACAAGAAATTCAATTCTTAAAAAAATTAAAAATGAAAAATAATTCTGATTATTCTGATGTAATTTAAAAATTTCATGTATCGGGGCCGAAAATGAGGGAGTTTTGAGATTTTTCTCGGGTTTTCGGCCACTTAAAATCAATCGTCCAAAACAGAAACACAAATAATTATTACATAGACTTATAAGACAAAATCGCAATCCCTCTTAATGTTTCCGAGGCAAAAAAAAATTGAGATGGTCTCTGCAGTCCAAGTTGAAATAATTTTTCGTGGGACTCTTATGAATCATGAAAAATTTTAAACTTAAACTGTCGAGGCGACCTCAACTTTTTTCGACGCAAATAGAGTTGAGGTCTACTCTGCAGTCTAAGCTGAAACATTTTGTCCAGGAACTGATATGAACAGAATTTTCCGTCACGAAACTCCTTTTTTATGAAAATAATGTCCGGTGTAGTCGTTGAGATTGTGTCTTTGCTGCAGATTTTGTAAAAATAAGAACGTCTGACGTTCCGTGAAAGGAGTAATTTTCTATTGTAGACCCGCTATTCTTGAAACACAAGTTTATATCGGCAGAATCGATAGAATCGACTTATTCGTTTGATGGATTTATTCATGAATGAGAAAATGATCTACAGATTATCGATAATATCAATCGAAAGAAATTATCGATTATCGATAATCGATAATTATCGATAAGCATTATCATTATCGCCCATGCCTATTAAAGTGGTAGATTGATATAAATAAATTGGAACTTTACTTAAAATGGAATGATCTCCTGTGGAGCCGATAAAATTGTATTTTGCGACATTGTTCTATACTCGAATTTTTTTTTTTGAAAATATCAATTTCTTTTTTTGGGGATATCAAATTTAGTTATAGGGGGGTTATAGATGGGGGTTATTATTACTCAGTCAACTCGACGTGTGAAGAATAGATTTTCTAATGATCTACAATTACTAGGATTTTACGAATTGGGACTAAAACAAAAAAAAATAATCTTGCCCCCCATGGGAAAAACACAAGTCGGCGCCTCTGGTTAAGCTATACGCTAGCCATCATTTATTGTTCTAGAAAATAAACCAATTATCGCCTTTCCATCATTTATCATTTTATTAAACAAACAAGAGCAGGGATACTTAGACTTTGATGAAGATTCATACAAAGATGTGGATGGTCAGGGAAGTAAAGATACAAATTATCATTTTCAAAATCATTTAAAAATAAAAATTGAAAATCAAAAGAAACAAAGTACACAAATTAAACAAACAGAGCTGTAAGCTCTTCCTTTTCCCAGGGTTCCCGTAAAGCGCATTTTAGGTTGTGACATGGTTTAATTTTATTTATGTGCCTTATCATTGTGAAGGGAATCTGTTTGTTTGGATCGTTGAAATCTGCTTGGAATCAGGTTCGGATAAAGTATCGAGAACTTGATTTTCAGTATACTCGTTAGTTGTTTTACGTGTGGTTACGTGTGGTTAGAGTTGTGTGTTGTTGAAGGATTAAAATAATAACTGAAGAAGTTTTTTAATGCATCTCTGTGGAAGGTTTCTTAATGCGTCTTTATAAAAGACTCTTGTTGATTTCATTTGATTTTTTAAGAATTTTTATTTTCAAGTGTTACTGAACTAATAGGTCATTTCGCCATTCTGGACAGAAGCTTTCCATAAAGCTTTCTGTATCCTTGCAAACCGTTCTTTTGACTTTTGACCTGCAAGATATTACTATCTCGATGGTATGTACGTATATATATGAGAATTCTCGGAGTTAGCTTAACATTGGCTGACGAGTTGCGATCCAAAGAACCCGTATATGACGAAAATGTGTCTTTTGAGTACTCTTTGGAAACAATTTTGGTCTTTCGAGTTAGTTAGTTGCCAAATTGCAACGTTAAAAATTGTGCTTATAAAGAAGCCTTAAAAGAAGAAAGAAGTTTGTAAAACGTTTGTTTTGGCAATTTTCGAAGGTCGACGTTCTCAGTTAAATTCTTTTATGCATTAAAATCTTCTAAGATACAGTAAGTCATCCTAAAATTATCCAAAAATTAGTTAAAAAACCTCCTAAAATTCTCCTAAAATTTTCTAAAAAACCTCCTAAAATCCTAAAATTAGGAGGCGTTCGAAGTAGTGGGAACATCTGATTAGACACGAATTTCAAATGACGTTATTGTAAACAGTCGAAAGCATTACACAGTCCATTTGCTTATTCAGACTGTTATTTGTCTTTTTTACCGCAATCATCTCTAGAATATCTCTTCTCTTCTGGTTAGTCTCACGGTATACAATCTTTACATCATCCCATAATGGTATGTGACTGGTGTTGATAGCATGATCACACAACGCACTATGACTGTTGTTCTTGATACTGACATTGTATTTGTGTTGGTAAATCCTGTCTTTGAGAAGCTGCACGGAATACACCAAAAAGGATTGATGTAACTTGGGTGTCGGATCTTTCAGTTTACTGAAAATCGTTCTTTTCAGTGTATTCTCGCCTTTTCAACAGCATGATGCCATCCTTGCAAACAGTTCTGAGTTTTTCAAACAAACCTGAACTCGGACTGCTGAACTGAAAAATGCAGTCAATGAACAGAAGGGCAATCCAAATTCAAACAAGAGAAGGTCCGTACAAAAGTGCATAGCCTTCAAAACTTACAGTGAACGACATCTCAAAAGTCTCATATCTTATGATCTCCACGTTTTCAATGAATTCCACACATTCCACACTCTGTATCAGTATGATCTGCTGTGGTTGCCAAGGTTGTATATTATTAGGAGGTTGCGCCAACAGCCTTTTTCGTGGTGGCTTGCATAGTTTACAATTTGAAGACAAAAAGTGGTCGTTTTATTTACATGCGAAAAGACGACCCAGACATTGATTGTTGATGTTTTTGTAAACAACAATGCAAAGTCTTAACTTGCGCATTTTCTGCACACACATTTACACTTATGTTACACGCGAATTAAATTACATTTGAACTCACAAATTGTACACAAACATTAAAATTAAATTTAAAGAAATCAATTAGAAAATGCAAAACTACATTAGAATCACAACACAACTGACTGACAGTTGCACAATGAAAAAAAAATCATGTACCAAGGCATGTCCATTGAAAGGTGAGGGTAGATCCGTTTGCCAAATTCTTGTTGGAAGACAAGTTAAAATAAATGCATCTCTATTTTATCTGACAAAAATTTTACAACATTTTCATAGTGACAGTCACTAAAAGATTTCATTTGCTCCATCCATAAGTTTTGTCAATTTCTGAAACAACACAATTTTTACATTTCGTTCTGCTTTCTTTGAAAATTCATATTGACAAAATAGCTTTGTTCCAAATAACTGTAAACACGAATTTTGTTCTGGCCGAACCAGCACGATTTCACCATAGAGATCGGTTTCATATAAATATTGATGAGGTTGTATCTCTATGGATGAAATTCGACAATCATATGGCCTCGGAATAAACCTATAGGATTGTCGTGTGACGTCTAATGAAACCAAATAAATTACCGCATCGACTTAGATTTTTAATTAGATGGTTGCGCGATTCACTGTCACAGTAAACGAGAAAAGGAAATGACCGCAACTGTGGTATTATTTGTATTTAGGTGAATTCTCCGCAGCTGTCACTTCTTTTTTGAGTTAATGTCACAAAGAAGAATTCAACTTACTTGAAACACAACACACCAGCGACCATTTATTTTTGATTTAATGTCACCACGAAAAAAGGCTGTTGGCGCAACCTCCTAATAATATACAATCTTGGCAACCACAGCGGATCATAGATAGATAGAATAATAAGTGGGCGGAATATAACCTGCACCTAAGCCTCAGATGGGCCTGTTGTGCTTCCCCACAGTTACTTAAATTCTTTTGGTTCTATTTATGAATTTAAGGATGTCTGCTGGAGCAATACTCCATATTGAGTTGTAATTGATTGTATACGAGCCTAGATGTGTTGCTCTTGACTTGATATACGCTGGACAATGGCAAAGGAAGTGTTCTGTAGTTTCAATATCGCCGCACATGTCGCAATACGGGTCAGTCGATATACCTATCGTGTGAAGATGTTTTTTCAAGGTGTTATGACCTGTTAGAACGCTTGTGAGCCTTTTAATATTGGATCTACTGAGCGACAAGAGATACTTAGTATTTTTGTCGTTTATTTTAATTGAGTTTCTGGCTTGTCGTGCGGTGTTCAATGAATTCCAGTGATTTTTGAACTTTTGAGCTTTCCAGTCCGATATTATACGTTGGAGAGTAGAAAATGAAACTGCGGTTGCTGGTTCGGGGCCATTGAAACGAGTACTAGAAGCTAGTCTTGCTAGTTCGTCCGTTTTTTCGTTACCGGCTATTTTTGAGTGACCTGGGACCCAGATAAGTGAAATTTGGATAGATTCCGACAATTTTTGAATAGTGTCGCGGCATTCAAGTACTATTGCTGACGAAAATTTATATCTCATTATGGCTTTAATTGCTCCTTGACTATCTGTGCATATGACGACAGGTGGGGAGTTTGAGACGCAATGTTTAAAAATGTATCTACAACATTCAAGTATTCCATATATTTCTGTTACGAAGACCGTAGTATACTTGCCAAGTGGAATGAAAAGTTCTTTTCCCATAGTTGGGCAAAAAATTCCTGAGCCGGTCATGTTATTGCAACGTGAACCGTCCGTAAATCATGATACCTTATCACTTAAACCCAAGTCAGAATTTGACCAGGGTTCACACGCCGGGATATTGACACTGAATGATTTCTTGAATCTGTAAGTTGGCGTGATTAAGTCACAGGGCATGTTTAGTTCTGGAGATTCATTTATCATTGTTTTCCACAGTTTTGAGTGACCGAAATTTGATTCACAGTTAAGAAGGGAGGATTGTTTTAGTCGTAGAAGAGACGCTCGGGCAACCGATTCTATGTGGATGTGTAATGGTTCAATGTTCAGTAGCGCTTCGAGCGCTGCGGTTGGAGTTGTCTTCATAGCAGAAGTGATACCTACGAGAGCTAGCCTTTGTAGTTTGCTCAGTTGAGTTTGTACAGTCTTAAGCTGACACCTTGGCCACCAAATAACGGCGGCATAGCAGAGCCTGGGTCTGACAATTGAAGTGTAGATCCAGTGAAGAACCTTAGGGCTGAGTCCCCAGTCGTTACCGAAAAGTCTACGACATTCCCACAGCGAAGCCGTGGCTCGTTGGATAACGTAATTCATGTGGACAATCCAGTAAAGCTTTGAATCTAGTAAAACTCCCAAGTATTTCACGTATTCTGACAATTCAATTTCTTCGTGAAAAAATTTTGTTTTTTTTTAAAACCGATGACTTTTTTCTTACGAGTAAAAAGTATCAGTTTAGTTTTGCTTGGATTCGCCGTTTGTTCATTACTTTGACACCAGGATTCAATCAGTCTAAGTGCTGATTGCATTGCGTCTGATATCGTTGATACACAGATTCCTACTAGAAGTACTGAGAGGTCGT
The DNA here is from genome assembly GCF_014529535.1 of Bradysia coprophila. Taxonomy (NCBI): domain Eukaryota; kingdom Metazoa; phylum Arthropoda; class Insecta; order Diptera; family Sciaridae; genus Bradysia; species Bradysia coprophila. Next base: position 73,494 of record NW_023504021.1, read on the forward strand.
CAGCAAAACATTGAGAGTAATATCCTGAATCGTTTAGGAGTGTTAAAAGGCTGTCTTTAACTAGACAGTAAAGCAGAGGAGGAAGAATTCCACCTTGGGGACACCCTTTAGTTACAAATACTTCAACTTTTGAAGAGTTAAGGTAACAAGTTACGATGCGATCTTTGAGCATCTTCATGATCCGTGCAGTAGTCGTATTGTCGATGCCGTGTTCGAGGCACGCTTTTTTAATGGCTTTGAATATCATATTGTTAAAAGCTCCATCTATATCGATGAAGCATCCGAGAGCGTATTCATTTTGACTAAACGCTTTCTCTATCCTACGCGTAAGGTGATGCAGAGCTGCTTCTGTTGATTTGCCTGGCTGATAAGCAAATTGCCGAAAGTGTAACTTGAACCGTTTAAGTACACCGTCTCTCAGGTGTCGATCTATTAATTTCTCTAGTGATTTTAACAGGAAAGACGTTAAGCTTATTGGTCGGAAAGCTTTGGCCAAGAAGTAGGACACCTGTCCCAATTTTGGTATAAATACTACTCGGACTCCTCTCCAAGATTTCGGAATGTGTTGGAAACGAATGCTGGCGGTAAATATTTCACACAGTAGGTCAACTATTAGGTCTTGGCCCCTTTGTAACAGAGCTGGAAAGATTGCATCTTCGCCTGCTGATTTGTACGGTGAGAAAGTCGACAACGCCCATATTATCTTTTCCTTCGACACTATTGACTTGGGTAGGTTTGGGTTTGAAAAAAGAAATCTTCAAATTAAGAGACAAAACAGGAACGATCCAAACGGATCGAAATGCGATATTAAACATTGCAACAGAATTTTATGAGAATTTGTTTTCTTCAGCAAGACAGAGCCCAACGGAAGAAACCGAAGATAGACCAATAATAAGAAACGTGGGATCGGAGGATATGCCCGACATAACTGTTGATGAAGTCAAGGCCGCAGTAGCCGAGATGAAAAACAAAAAGTCTCCCGGAGAAGATGGTGTTCCAGTGGAAGCCATTAAACTGGGTGGAGACTCCTTATTAAAGGCAATCACGGCTTTGTTTAATCAATGTCTCCAATGGGAAGAAGTACCAGAAGCCTGGGAAAATGCGGTAATTACATTGCTGCATAAAAAAGGAGACATAACAAAGCTGGAAAATTACCGACCCATAAGCCTATTGTCAACACTCTACAAGTTGTTTATGAAAATCATTACGAAGAGGAACACTAACAAGTTCGACTTCTACCAACCTGTTGAACAAGCTGCTTTCAGATCTGGTTTCAGCACAAACGACCATTTGCAGGTGATGAGGACGCTTATTGAGAAGTGTCGTGAATACAACATCGACATAGTCTTGCTATTCATAGACTTCGAAAAAGCTTTCGATTCAGTGGAAACATGGTCGATATTGGACGCATTAGACGAATGTAGAGTAGACTCAAGGTACTCCAACACAATTCGATATGTGTACAAAAATGCTACTTCATGTATAAAACTTCATAAGAGCACGGAGAAATTCAGAATCGACCGAGGTGTAAGGCAGGGTGACACTATTTCACCGAAATTATTCACGGCGATTCTGAAGAGTATTTTTAAGAAGTTAAACTGGAGTAAAATGGGAATAAAGGTAAATGGAGAGTACCTGAGCAATCTCCGCTTCGCTGATGACATTGTACCGCTAGCAGCGAATCTAGGTCAGGCTCAGCTTATGCTACAACAGTTAAGTGAAGAGGCAAGCAAAGTTGGCCTCAAGATGAACTTATCGAAAACAAAAGTCATGACCAACATCGGGGAAGATAGAGAGATCAAAATTGGTGACACTGTCATTGAACGAGTCGACAGCTATGTATATCTAGGACATAAACTGAAATTAGGTCTGGACAACCAAACTGCAGAAATAAGACGTAGGATTGGTCTTCCATGGGCAGCGTTCGGAAAACTCAGACTAATTTTCAAAATCAAAATGAATAATAGTCTGAAACGCAAAGTTTTCGACACTTGTGTCCTTCCAGTGCTCACTTATGGAGCGGAAACGTTAACTTTAACGAAAGCATCCGAAGATAAATTGAGAGTGACACAAAGAGCCATGGAACGGAGTATGCTTGGAATAACACTCAGAGACAGAATGACGAATCAATGGATTCGACAACAAACCAGGGTCGTTGATGTCATGGAAAGAATAGCATCTCTGAAATGGAGCTGGGCGGGACATATTGCAAGAAGGACAGACGAACGTTGGACCAAAAAGATCATGAACTGGCGACCATATAAAAGACGAGCTATAGGTAGACCACCAGAGAGATGGACAAACGGAATTAAGAATATTGCAGGTACAAACTGGCAGCAAATGGCAATGGATCGTACGAAATGGAAAGAAGTTGGAGAGGCCTACATCCAGCAGTGGATCGACACAGGCTGAAAAAGAAGAAAGAAGAAGGGTTTGAGAAGTGGCATAACTACCTGGAAAGTGCACCTCTAGTAGATGTTCTGTACTGATACAGTGTGAGCTGTGTGGAATGTGTGGAATTCATTGAAAACGTGGAAATCATAAGATATGAGACTTTTGAGATATCGTTCACTGTACATCCTAGTTTGTCCCCAAAGCCGCAATGTCGGCGACTAGAAAACAAATCGTCAAACTCAAATTTTACGTAAGCATCCCGACTATGCTAAGCGACAACAACATCATTTACGCTGATTATGATGTGCGTTATGCATAACTTGAATATCGTAATCGTTCCCACCTCTGTAATTTAGTAAAACCATAAAATTCGACGCTTTATCGTCTATGCCTTCTTCAGTGAATTCACAAACAGAAACCGGCCGAGTAACATTGCACATCACGTTGAAGTGGCTTAGAAACACGATTTTGTAAAATTAAAATTTATTCAGAGTTTTAAGGTCGCAGCAGCTATGTGGAGTAAAATTTTGAGTTTTGTTTTACTGTTATGGCAACAAAATAAATGTTTAGTGGACGCGTTAGACAATGGTTTAGCATTGACTCCACCAATGGGATGGATGTCGTGGCAACGGTTTCGATGTATAATTGATTGTGATTTATATCCTGACGAATGTATCAGGTATTGTGTGTGAAACTAGCATGGTGTGTGTGGCGCTTAGAGGTGAACTGTCCGAAGTGTTCACTACAGTTCTATACCGAAAGCAGCCATACACAAATTACGTCGCGCCTTAGGTGTTCAGGGAAACGTCATTGTTGTAACATTGTGTGTCAATAGAATATTTATTTATTTATTTAGCGTATGGTATTCACTCTCCGTCAAAAGTTACAATTCGATTAAGTCAAAGATTAAGTTAAAACAAAAATTACAAAAAAAAAATCAAATCAGAAATATTTAAAATTAACATCACAGAGTCAGACTATTTAACCACTCTACAGCTTGGCTGTTCAGTTCCATCAGGTCACTCATAGTGCCGTTGTATTTAAAAATCGGACAGTCCATCTACTAATGGACTGTCAATGGAATAGCGTGACGTAATTTGTGTGTATTTATACCCCTTCTTCTTCTTCTTTTTCAGCCTGTTTCTATCCACTGCTGGATGTAGGCCTCTCCAACTTCTTTCCATTTCGTACGATCCATTGCCATTTGCTGCCAGTTTGTACCTGCAATATTCTTAATTCCGTTTGTCCATCTCTCTGGTGGTCTACCTATAGCTCGTCTTTTATATGGTCGCCAGTTCATGATCTTTTTGGTCCAACGTTCGTCTGTCCTTCTTGCAATATGTCCCGCCCAGCTCCATTTCAGAGATGCTATTCTTTCCATGACATCAACGACCCTGGTTTGTTGTCGAATCCATTGATTCGTCATTCTGTCTCTGAGTGTTATTCCGAGCATACTCCGTTCCATGGCTCTTTGTGTCACTCTCAATTTATCTTCGGATGCGTTTGTTAAAGTTAACGTTTCCGCTCCATAAGTGAGCACTGGAAGGACACAAGTGTCGAAAACTTTGCGTTTCAGACTATTATTCATTTTGCTTTTGAAAATTAGTCTGAGTTTTCCGAACGCTGCCCATGCAAGACCAATCCTACGTCTTATTTCTGCAGTTTGGTTGTCCAGACCTAACTTCAGTTTATGTCCTAGATATACGTAGCTGTCGACTCGTTCAATGACAGTGTCACCAATTTTGATTTCTCTATCGTCCCCGATGTTGGTCATGACTTTTGTTTTCAATAAGTTCATCTTGAGGCCAACTTTGCTTGCCTCTTCACCCCCGACCTGTTTTAAAGACTTCATTCGCTCACCTCCAGTCTGTATTCGAGGTCAAACTGTAATAAAATAAATTTGTTTTTCAATCCGTTCCATGTCCAACAATGTCACAGTGAGCGGCTATTCAAAACTGCTGCCGATGTGATAGCATCGGAAGGATACAAAGACGTTGGCTATGAGTACGTGATCATTGACGACTGTTGGCTGGAATCTGAACGTGATAATGTAACGAAGGAGTTAGTACCGGATCGCAAACGTTTCCCCAATGGAATGAAGGCATTAGCTGACTATGTTTGTATCGTTTTCAAATTATTATTTTTATTTAATTCCCAAACGTTAACAATACGGACGGGCTATGATCAGGACGGCATTTAAATCGTTCATGGCTATTACCGAGACTATTCCACTTATTTTTAATCATGTTGGTACGTTTACTCTTATCCTCCTCTCCCCTATGATAAATTCCGTCAGCGGTCCCACAGAGGTTTGGGTGGAGTCTACTGTCACACAAACGAGTACTTATACCTGAGTACCTACTTTATCTACCTCACATAATTATATTCTTAAGATAATTAACATTCCCATATAAGTCGTCAGTCCACATCTATATTTACATTATACGCACTAAGGTGCATCGGTGTGTGCACATTCATTTACAGGTCATTACAGTGAATAGAAAAAAAAGCGTTCGCTAGGGGCCATTAGGCATTTTTAATTATATTTTTGTAACACTTAAGACACTCGCCAATTCGTCAGCCAAATTTTCAATTATTGAAACAAGCTATCCCCGATATTATTGAGTTATAGCTCATTCGATTCGTCGTTCAATTCTAGCGAAGGGGTGTCTACCATTTTTTTTCTTCAAAAAAATCCATTTTGAGTGTAATGTGTCTAAATGTCATATGATGTCAGAGGGTGGTAGAAACATTTTTTTAGCATTTACTTGAGGAAGGAGCAACACAAAAAGTTGAAACTTTGTGGGATTGTTGGCCTATCCACGGCCGACAGTTTGAGCCCACTCTGACGTCCGCACTCACCACCCATGACCAGCCATCAGTCAAAGTATGGTCAACTTTCAAATAGGACGGAATCTCTACAACATCATTGTTCTGATGGGCCGTTTTGGCTTCAGCCACCATCACATATCAAAATTTCACCACAGAAGTTTGATGTTGCAGGAATTGCGGACCATTTGAAAAAAAGTTGACCTTTACGGCTGGTATAAAAGAGTAAATTTGAACCAAATTCTTGTTCAAAGTAGTTTTTTTATTAGTAACGTGTCTGGGGGACAATTCTAGCTCATAACCGATCGATTTCGAGCGACTCTTTTCGAAAAATAATTATTTTTATACATTTTCCTCATAGTCGGGATGCCTCTTTGAGTCTAGGGAAATGGTGGAGCGATGCAGAGTGAACATAGTCTATCTTTAAAACATTGCTAGGCACGCCAGAATTACATACATTTTGAATCTGTTGCAATTTAACAGATTGAAGAGGTGTTGCGATCATCCTTATATCGAATATTTATCCTACGTCGTAGTATAGATCGGTCAAAAACCCTTAAACGAGTAAAAAGTAACGCAAGTCCTTGTGTATACTTCCAAAACAACTGATATCGTTGTAGGTGACGCTTTCTGTACTTGTACGCAAAAATTGTAAAAAAAAAAATTTGACCGAAAAAATTCTAGAGCTCAGCTATGAGAAAAATGTGTGAAAATAGATATTTTTCGAAAATAGTCGCTCGGAATCGATCGGTTATGAGCTAGAATTGTCCCCCAGACACGTTACTAATAAAAAAAACTACTTTGGACAAGAATTTGGTTCAAATTTACTCTTTTATACCAGCCGTAAAGGTCAACTTTTTTTCAAATGGTCCGCAATTCCTGCAACATCAAACTTCTGTGGTGAAATTTTGATATGCGATGGTGGCTGAAGCCAGCTATGTAAACGGCCCATCAGAACAATGATGTTGTAGAGATTCCGTCCTATTTGACCATACTTTGACTGATGGCTGGTCATGGGTGGTGAGTGCGGACGTCAGAGTGGGCTCAAACTGTCGGCCGTGGATAGGCCAACAATCCCACAAAGTTTCAACTTTTTGTGTTGCTCCTTCCTCAAGTAAATGCTAAAAAAATGTTTCTACCACCCTCTGACATCATATGACATTTAGACACATTACACTCAAAATGGATTTTTTTGAAAAAAAAAAAAAAAAATTGGTAGACACCCCTTCGCTAGAATTGAACGACGAATCGAATGAGCTATAACTCAATAATATCGGGGATAGCTTGTTTTCGAAGTGGTCGAAAAATTGGCGAATTGACTCTTAAGGAATGTGGTTACAAACATTGTCGATTTTTGAACTTACACTGATACCGAATGGTCACTGGCCATCATATTAAGAATTGTGCTATCGAAATCTAAATTGAATTTCGTTAAACGTGCCAGAAATATTAATACAAGGTCCGATCTTAATGTGCATTACTTTAGCACAACTCAAGAGTTGAGTTGAGATTGAGTTGAGTTGAGATCTCAGGAAAATCTTGAGTCGAGGTTGAGATCTCAATATCGACTTAATTCATAATTTTCTTCTCGCCGTAAAGGCGTGTTTGTTCCTAGGGAACTCATCCTTTTACGAAATGTAACGTAAATGAGTTTAGTTCGTTCCTACAGAATTCATCTTTTTACTAAATTTTACATAAAAAGCGTTTTAACACAGCCTGTGTCATTTGTTTTATATAAAATTTAAATTTACAGAACCAAATTATAGATAGCAAAAATAGACAGATAAAATTACACAGATTCATTAATAGACGATGCGAGAGAAAAAAAATGAAGTCCTAAGTTACCGACACCGTTCCGGCGCCCGGCTTGCATTGCGGCCCTCCGCTTCGCTCCGGGGCAATGGGCCGGATCGCTCAGCGTGTTAAAACGCTTTTTTATGTGCAATGAATATTTGTATTCATTTAGTAAACAAGCCATCAGAACAGTCGGAGCGTTTGCTGCGACTGAGCCCCGTACAAACCCGTATATCTATTGCGTACGTGACCCTAGTGCGTCTGTCACCCTACTTTGACCGTAAGCCTATGCGCCGGTTAAAGTAGTTAAATTAAAATTATTATGTAATGTTCCTTTCAAATAAAACAAAAATTTCAAATACCCTAAAATTTTAATTTATTGAGTATAAATACACATAGGGCCTAGTATCGGCCTCAGTCCGAGGATCCAAATTTAATTTTTTTTTCAACTACATTCTATTTGATTACCTTCCAAATGAAACAAAAATTACGAAAAACGGATGAAATTTGCTCGAGTTATATGTAAAATACACATAGGGCCCTAGTAGCGGCCTTAGTCCAAGGACCCAATTTTTTTTTTTCGACAACATTCTATTCGGTGTTCGATTATTTATCTTTCAAATGAAACAAAAATTACGAAAAACGGATGAAATTTGCTCGAGTTATATGTAAAATACGCATAGGGCCCTAGTAGCGGCCTTAGTCCGAGGACCCAAATTTAATTTTTTTTCAACAACATTCTATTCGGCCTTTGATTACCTTCCAAATGACACAAAAATTACGAAGAACGAATGAAATTTACTCGAGTTCAATGTAAAATACACATAGGGCCCTAGTAGCGGCCTTAGTCCAAGGACCCAAATTTTTTTTTTTCAACAACATTCTATTCGGTGTTCGATTATCTTTCAAATGAAACAAAAATTACGAAAAACGGATGAAATTTGCTCGAGTTATATGTAAAATACGCATAGGGCCCTAGTAGCGGCCTTAGTCCGAGGACCCAAATTTTTTTTTTTTTCAACAACATTCTATTCGGCTTCTGATTACCTTCCAAATGACACAAAAATTACGAAAAACGAATGAAATTTACTTGAGTTCTATGTAAAATACACATAGGGCCCTAGTAGCTTTTCACTTCTAAGGCCCTAACTCACGGTCCACTCACCCGATTTAAAAAAAAAAATCCTGGATTGGTATTGACAATACTTATCATTTGCCGTGTCATTTACATTTCCATCGTTTTTTTTGCCATAAATATCACCAAAAGACCTTAAATCACTTAGGTGGCCCTAACTCACGAAGGGCCGACCCGAATATGCCCATCTTCGAACTTAGCCTCACTATTTTGACTATCTTTCAGGGAAAAAAAAAATTTTTGAAATCGGATTTGATTTACTCAAGATATCGACGTGACGGACAGACGGACAGACGGACAGATGGACAGACGGCCCAAATTTTTATTGCGGATTCGTCATCTATGAACATAGGCAAACACTTTGCCCTTACCGTCTGCTTCGAATTCCATCAATTACACACGGCATCGTAATCCTATAAGCCCCTTCGTACTTCGTACGGGGCTAAAAACGAATTTTGTAGGGACGAGCTAAACTCCTTTACGTTACATTTCGTAACAGGATAAATTCCCTAGGAACGAAAAAAACGCATTAAACAACAAACGAAACTGTGTGTAGCGAAACGTAATGTTCGACAAATGATGGATCAGCTTTTATGTTATGAGGGATTCTTCTGAAAATCAGCCTACCGAAATCTGACGCATTTTCTGTTGGAATTTTTTATATGTACCTAGAAAGGACTTCGATCCTTGAAATCAAAACCACTTTCAAAAAAATTCTTCGAAGCTTGTGTGGCTAGCAAGAGGTCATCGAAAACCGAATTGCAGTTACATTAGCCGTACAAGGTCGTGTGGGGTGTCGTTGGAAAGGTGCACTTTTGGATCAAATAGCGTCTTATGTGGTTTGGATGCATCTACGATGAAATAGAAGTTGAAATGCTTATGTGCCCACATTTCATCCATACCCCATAAGAACCGAAAGTACATAAAATTATATTTCCAATGGCATCCCACACGACCATGTACGTTCCGTGTACCTCGAGAAAATACTTTAAGAACAGTGTTAGTCTTTGGTTGAATACTTTAACTGCACATATTTCAGTGTGATGAATTGTAAACCCAATAACTCCATGTTCGGCTCAATAGTACCTTTCTGATGAGACCCCACACGACACTGTACAGCTCGTGTAAATGGAGAAATTTTTGTAATAAAAGTGCAAGTTTTCGGTTTTTGATCACCTTTTACCAGCTACAAAAACTTCGAAGAATTTATTGAAAGTGGCTTTGGCTGCTAGGGTCAAATATTTTTCTTGTCACATAACAAAAAATCTACTAGAAAATGCGTCCGATTTCGGAAGGCTGTTTTTTAAAAAGAAACCCTCTATTTGATTGAACTTGTTTCATCGAATATTTGAACGTTCGTGTCACTACATAAACAAGAATACGCAAACGATTCGACGTATTTAGTACACCCATGATAGTATGAAGAATGTTAACGATTTGAATTATATTTTGGGCAAAATTATGATTCGGATTGTTGGACGTGATCTTGAGTTGAGGTTTGAGTTGAGATTGAGATCTCAAGAAAATCTTGAGTTGAGTTGACATCTCAATCTCAACTCAAGATTTTCCTGAGATCTCAATCTCAACTCTTGAGTTGTGCTAAAGTAATGCACATCGATTTAAATCCGAAAACAACATTTCTCCACACTTCATATATCTGAGAAAACTTTTGATTTTCTTAATTTTTCTTGATTCTACAGTCTTTAACAATTCAAATGTCTCACTGTCAAATTTTTCAGAGAATTTCATTGTGTCATTGCGAATTCACAATCAAGGTTCTGAAAGAACAGGTTAAGACACCCACGAGGGAGGGCGGCTGACACACAAATTTTGACAAATAGATGCTATTTATTGAACATACTCATTACAGATTGTTTGAAATGTCAACTTGAAGAAAAAAAATAGTTTTTATCAGGTTGACATTTCAAACAATCTGTATTGAGTATGTTCAATAAATAGCATCTATTTGTCAAAATTTGTGTGTCACCGCCTTCTTGATCAACTCAGATGTGTCTTAACCTGTTCTTTCAGAACCTTGTTCACAATGACATTCTTTGGAAAAAATGACAGTGAGACATTTGAAATGTTAAAGCCTGTATACATTTTTTTTCCCCAATTTTTCAAGTTTTCTAATTTTTTCTTGATTTTCTAAAACGATCGTTAGAGTTAAAGGAAAATTGGATATCAGTTTGATGTATTTGTATGATCAAATTAAAAATTACAGGAAAGACTCAGAAAGATGCTATTGGACTGCTTGTCGATGAATATTCGTTAGTCTCTGAAAAAACACCTTTGAAATATCACTCTGTTGCTTCCTTGTCCGGCTCTCGATAGGTCTTCGATTTTTTCGATCCATCAATGCGATCGAATAGGTCCAAGTTAGGCATCCGCCGCCCGGTCGAATGTTTTTACTTTATTGTAAGTGCCTGACAAAATCAAAACAATTTTAGTTTTGTAACTGGGCAAGATGAAATTTACTGATAGAGATTAACTCACAGATTAACGTTTACCGTAGCTGTTGCAGCTTTCGAAGAGTCTCAAGCGGAAGTGTTAAACTCGTATCCACGCAGCGAATTTGCAGCTATTCCATAGTCTCGATAAGATTCTGATTCATTCAGTATGATCTCTCTGTGGCAAGTCTGCTGAGATCGGATTGATGATGATGGAGCTATTGAGGCTAACGGCTGCAATTTCCCTTGAAGGTCTGCATCGTCGTCAAGTCTTTCATTCACGTGTTTTACAAGAGATTCAACAATAATTTTCTGAATATTTTCGTTGAATTCGAATGTTGGTGTACTGTCGGATGTTTCATTGTTTTGCAAGAGTGCATGCCCTTAACACATTCAAAATAATTGCGGCTTGTCAACTTTCGGCGCCCTGGACTTAACTAGTCGTGGAATGACTCCAAATAAATTTCTAAAAATCTAGAATTCAGTTTTGGATTTTTAGAAATTTATTTGGAGGCATTCCTCAACTATTTAGGTAAAGTTCAGGGTGCCGAAAGTTGGCAAGCCGCAATTAAAATTGTTGGACAAAAATAATTCTTCCTAGCCTCCGTCAATAGGTCCATTTATACAGCTTTCGAGTTTTTCAATAAATTTTGTTTCTTCTTGACAACATCAAGTATAGAAATTTTATCCCTTTCGAATGTCTTCTGGAATGTATTAAATACTTGAAGAACATCGGTAGTGAATGACATAAAATGAATCTGATCGTAAAAAAGCCACAGTTCCTCGAGAGTTGCATTTTTTTCAGTGATAAAGTGAGCTATGGGGAAGCAGTAATGAAACAAGAAATTGTTTCCTCCATAACTATTTATTTATTGAGACCTGAACTCGATGAGAGCTGAGATTGATCTTATCTCTCCGATACACCGTAAGATTTTTTAGAGTTTCTAAAGTCATTAATGTCAAATAGCAGAAATGCGTCCGTTTCAGCCTTTTTCTCAGGCGCACTTTTTATTTTGAATTTGAATTTTTCATCTTTTTCAATTTTTCGTTGTTTTGCTACAGAAAGTGTTCAATTTTAGGTTTTATTATTTTATTTTATAATTTGGGGGCTCAATACTGTAATTTACGTCGGGGCAAATAAAATAATCAATAGAAATAAGTACCTTTTTTAAAAAGTTTTATCAGATTTTTGTCGTATAGTGGCCGACTTTTAATTTTTTGGTATAGTGGCCGCGCGACTTTCAATTTTGTGGACTATTTCGATTCAGCTGTTTGACAGTCTGGTCCATGTAAACAGGGAAAGTCAGTTAATTTTATAATCCGTTGTAGATGAAAGTAGCAACAGTGGTTTGTTTATTATCGTTAACAATACGACTAAAGATAGTGTATTCGTTGTTTTTAGAAGATATTTTTTTGCACGGAAAATATGTTTCGCATGGATAGCATGCTTCAGATGGAAAACATATTTCAGATGGGAAACATATTTCAGATATTAAACAAATTTCAGATGGAAAGAATGTTTCAAATTGAAAACATGTTCCAAATGGAGAACATGTTTCAAACGGAAAACATTTTTCTCATAGTAAACATATTTCCAATAGAAAAATATTTTAGGTAGAAAACATGTTTCAGATAAGAACATGTTTTAGATGAGGAACATGTTTCAGGCAAGGAACATGTTTAAGATAAGAACATGTTTCAGATAAGGAACGTGTTTCAGACAAGGAACATGTTTAAGATAAGAACATGTTTAAGATAAGGAACATGTTTCAGATAAGGAACATGTTTCAGATAAGGAACATGTTTCAGATAAGGAACATGTTTCAGGTAAGGAACATGTTTCAGATAAGGAACATGTTTCAGATAAGGAACATGTTTCAGATAAGAACATGTTTCAGGCAAGGAACATGTTTAAGATAAGAACATGTTTCAGATAAGGAACGTGTTTCAGACAAGGAACATGTTTAAGATAAGAACATGTTTCAGATAAGGAACATGTTTCAGATAAGGAACATGTTTCAGATAAGGAACATGTTTCAGGTAAGGAACATGTTTCAGATAAGGAACATGTTTCAGATAAGGAACATGTTTCAGATAAGAACATGTTTCAGGCAAGGAACATGTTTAAGATAAGAACATGTTTCAGATAAGGAACGTGTTTCAGACAAGGAACATGTTTAAGATAAGAACATGTTTCAGATAAGGAACATGTTTCAGATAAGAACATGTTTCAGATAAGGAACGTGTTTCAGACAAGGAACATGTTTAAGATAAGAACATGTTTAAGATAAGGAACATGTTTCAGATAAGGAACATGTTTCAGATAAGGAACATGTTTCAGATAAGGAACATGTTTCAGGTAAGGAACATGTTTCAGATAAGGAACATGTTTCAGATAAGGAACATGTTTCAGATAAGAACATGTTTCAGGCAAGGAACATGTTTAAGATAAGAACATGTTTCAGATAAGGAACGTGTTTCAGACAAGGAACATGTTTAAGATAAGAACATGTTTCAGATAAGGAACATGTTTCAGATAAGGAACATGTTTCAGGTAAGGAACATGTTTCAGATAAGGAACATGTTTCAGATAAGGAACATGTTTCAGATAAGGAACATGTTTCAGATAAGAACATGTTTCAGGCAAGGAACATGTTTAAGATAAGAACATGTTTCAGATAAGGAACGTGTTTCAGACAAGGAACATGTTTAAGATAAGAACATGTTTCAGATAAGGAACATGTTTCAGATAAGTAACATGTTCCAAATGGAAAACATGTTTAAAATGTCAAACATTTTTCAGATATAAAACATGTTTCAGATTCGAAACATGCTTCTGATGGGAAACATATTTCAGATAGAAAACATGTTTCAAATGGGAAACATGGTTCAGATAAGAAATGTGTTTCATATGGAAAAACATGTTCTGTGTGGAAAACATGTTTTGTGTCGAAATAGTATATTATCAGACGGAGAAAAAGTGCGATGAAGTCGCACTTTTTTGGTCCTAGGTATGAAAAGTTTTGTTTTTGACCCAGGTGGTGAAAACGTCCGAAAATGACATGAGTGGGTACGAAAATTGATGTCACTGGAAACGAAAAGTGCCACTGTACAGGTACTCAATTATATTATGACTATGGGATTGTAGGATGCATTACTTTTACATCCTACACACTTCCCACATTCAATTGAACCAACGAATTTAATTTCATTTTTGATTTTGTCGATTGGCACCATTGACATACAGATAGTTAGTTCTCATTATCTGCTTGTGGTGGCACCATATACTTTGCGTGTCCAAGCAGTTAAAGAAGTACTAGGTAGCGTCAATCAAAATTCTGAAAGAACAGTTTAGATCACATCTGACTTGATCGCAAAGGCAGTAAGCAATTTAGAAGGTTTTTTGTGTGCACTATATGTATTTTACATGCTACATGCGTCGAAAACGGTACTTTTCATGTTTCACGCACTACTTTCGACTCCTATAGCATGTAAAATCCACTCGGGAAGATGAAATGTCTCGTTTTCCTGTGTTTATTGACCTCGGCTGCGCCTCGGATCAACAAAATTCACACGAAAACCATACTTTTCATCTTTTTATCCCAAGTCATGTAAAATACTAATGCTTTTCTGATCTTTCAAACATCAGAACGAAATTCGTGTGAAATGGAAGAAATGTAAAACCCTAATGAAATACATGTAGAATGAATGGAACGAATTACATGAAGAAAACCAACAAAACCGTTAAAAACGTGTGTTGATTGTTGAGTTTAAATTGGACAAACGAGCAAAATTCTAATCATAAGATGTTGTGCAACAAAATGACGATCGGCTGTACCTCCACCGTTTTTGATATCCGCTTGGTACATGACATATGCAAGATTCTTTTCATAACATTTTCATTGTTCATTTGTCAACAGATTGTGAAGTGACATTTCAGTGTATTTTTAAGCTTTTCGTGATATCGCAAAAACTGCAGGTTATTTCATTAACTTTGGGAACACGGGTTCTCCAATTCAAATGAGTGATAGATCGTTGGATTCGTCTTTCAATTCTAGAGAAGACGCACCTTTAATTTTGGCGATTAATTTTGTTTGTTTTCGGTGCAAAGCGTTCAAAAGTGAAGGCTTGTCAGAGGGTCCCGCGAACAGTTTTTCGGCAATTACTCAAGAAATAATTATTTAAAATCATTGTTATGCTGTACTAATGTCGGTCATGGGAAGACCTACTACAGGTGGAGTGTATGCACTGGCTGGTGCAAGTACATCCACCCGTACGATGTTCCTTCCAAACGTAACACAAATTTAAAATTGACCTAAAATTTCCTCAGTCCTATATTAACCTATATTTACCTATAAATAAACAATTTACTGATAAATATGCTAGTATATAGCTCAAAATAACTATCTATACCGTTATATAGCTCAATATAGCTATATATATTTATATACTGATCAGTAACTTTGTAAGCATCATTTTCACCGATTTATATTGTTTTTACAAAAATCCAAAATGGCGGCCGACGGCCATTTTATTAGGAGAGCTGAAATAGTACTGACGATTCACATTTATTAATACCTTTCAAACAAAAAAAAATTCATGAAATTCGGTCAAATTTTACTCGAGATATTAACAAAAAACACCACCTTCACTGTACGGCCGAGTAGCCTCATATAAGCTCACTCCAAGAGACCTAGCTCACGCTCCGGTGAACCGAATTTCATGATTTTTTTCCCTTATTGCTACGGTCAATACCTATCTATTGAAGCAAAATCCATCTAAATACGTTCAAATTTGGCCAACCTACAAGCAAAAACGGCCTGCCGCCCTGCACCTAGTTCACACCAAGGGGTCTAACAAACGAGTCGGTCATCCAATTTCCATAAACTTTTTTTTTTGTCGATAGGTATTGTAAATACCTTTCATTTGATGTATCACTTACCAGTGTAGCCTTTAAATGACCAGAGAAATCTTTGGAAAACGTTAAAGCACTTATGGGGCCCCAACTCGGGAGGGGTCGACCCAAAATCGCCCATCTTCGATCTACCTTTCAGGGAAAAAAAAAATTTGAAATCGGATTTGATTTACTCAAGATATCGACGTGACAGACGGACAAACAGACAGACGGACAGAAGGACAGACGGACAGACAAAATTTTTATTGTGGATTCGTCATCTATGAACATAGGCAAACACTTTGCCCTTACCGCCTGCTTCGAATTCCATCAATTACACACGGCACCGTAATCCTATAAGCCCCTTCGTACTTCGTACGGGGCTAAAAAAACGGACTGTACTAACTAAACGTCAAACGTACAAATCATGAACGTTCTGGAAAACAACAAAACTAAGTGACAGTGACAGTTTACAATGGGTGCGTTCAGTGCGTGCGAAACAAATGTGTGCAGTGTTGCCACAGAGCCATAGAAGCCCGCCAATTATGCAACGTAACGTGCAATAAATCGCACACAATCGTGCTTCGACTTACGGATTGTTGAACTTTGTTGCTCATAGGCACGCACGTACTATTGCATTTAGATTTAGCTTTAGCATAAGTTTGTGTCCATACGACACGACGAAATGCTTTTGTCGATCGACATATTTTCCCAAGTAATTTATCAGCTCATCGTTTAGTCTGATCATGTCACTTACTTGGAAATCGGTTTTCATGTAGTGTTCGATCTCTATAATGGAGTCGTTGTTAGAGGTGAGTGAGCACACCTAATTTCAAAAAGGGATAGTTGGAAGTTTTCTTAGCCAAAAATATTTCATGAAAATATCACAGAGACATCGTAAACGTAAGTTTCTTGTAAGATGTTGCAAACAATTGTATTTTTCTCTTGTTGTTTATGCCGCGATAGTCCACGTCAACAAACCAACATTCAAAAAGGGATGGTCAAACGTTGATAAAATTATAGCGCGATCTATGTCCATGACCAGCAGGATGTTCTTCGGCAATGGCGGAATTTAGTACTAGTACTCTCGTCACCACAAGCCAAAACGCTGGTTCTACCATTGAGTGGTACTTCAACATATGAAGCTGAACTAAATAAATATATCAACGAGATTGAATGGCTCGTGGCATCTTTCAACTTCGGGCTCTTTAACATAAGAAGCTGGGTTGGAATCCAAGGAAGAGATTGTTAAAACACTGTCTCAAGCGCTATCTCGTTGGATAAAAAATCATCCGCTTTAGATCAGGTAAACTTTAAATTGTTGAAGGTGTTGAAAAGAACTGTGTGCTTGTTGCATATGTGTTCAGGTTTGACTTGGCGGATTGAAAGTGGTACAAGACACGTATAAGCTCCAAGACGATGGCACAATTCAGTGTTCTATAAAATGCCCTCTTGAACGATGCCACGAGCCCTTCCACCTCTTTGGTCTACTTATTTAGTTAAGCTACATACCAAGTACCACTCAGATGGTGTATGTGATGATCCCATCACCTAAATGCCAGGCTGCTAAGGGAAGAAAAAAAACTGAAACTGGAAAGGAACTAAGATCACAAACAAGAAAACTCGCAAACTGGCAAAACGTTGATAATCCCGAAAGTTCAGAAAAGAACCCAATAAACCTCAAACAATCTCTGTTAATTGTAGAATTATCGCCCTGGGAGTGCTAAGGAGTGGAGCTAGAGAGAATCTTTATCTGCAATTATTCCATATTTGACCTTCGGAATGCAGTTCACATAAAAGATCCCTGAGATACCAACATTTTTTTGTCGTGCTATTACCCATTTCGGCCTGTAGCTCATCAGAATGATAAGCTAGAGTGAAAGTTCCTTCGGTAAATTAATTCACTGCAAAAAACTTAATTGATTTATCTGTCTGATTCAACCGCTTTTGCTTAACTGTGATCCCAGCTTGAAGCATAATAACAACAACTCAGTCTCTCGACAATGCCATGCCTCTAAAATACAACGACGAATCACACACCTCTCACTCTCACGCTCAATTCCGTGATACCGTTTATTCACATCCAAACTTCCAAAGGTTCATTCGAAAGGTCTAAAATTTGGCATTTACGAAAACTACGGAGCAAAGACGTGTGAAGGATATCCGGGCATCATCGACCACATGGAACTAGATGCTAAAACGTTCGCCAAATGGGATGTGGACTACATTAAGGTAGACGGATGTTATGCGGACTACCTTGATTATGACGTCGGCTATCCCGAATTTGGTCGTTTGCTGAATAAAACCGGCCGTCCGATGGTGTACTCTTGCAGTTGGCCGGTGTATCAGGAAATAAAAGGATTGACGGTAATGCTCGTATTCACGAATTCCGGACACTAATCCGCTTAAAAAATCAAAGCAGCCAGACTACGAAGCATTGAAGCAACATTGTAACTTGTGGCGTAATTGGAAGGATATCCAGGATTCATATGAGTCGCTGCGTAACATTACCGAATATTTTGCTGTGAATCAATCACGCATACAACCGCATGCTGGGCGAGGTCATTGGAATGATGCTGACATGCTACTGATCGGAAATTATGGCTTGAGTATCGATCAAAGTAAAACACAAATGGCCATTTGGGCGGTTATAGCGTCGCCACTCATCATGTCGAACGATTTGAAAAATATCCGGCCGGAATTCAAGGAAATCTTGTTGAACAAGTAAAGTGTGGCAATATGTGATTTCAGTCGACAAGATTAAGTGTTGTGCATTGAATTTTCAGGGAAGTGATTGATGTCAGTCAAGACGAATTGGGTGTACAAGGGATACGTAAGCGGTTCGAAGCCAGAATTGAGGTTAGTGAGGTTAATTGACATTTGTGTCTCCCCGAAATTGATACCAACGTGCGCGCCCGATAGTATAAAGTGATGCCGGACCAAAATTGTAGGTAGTTCTTTTCCGGTAGGGGGAAAGTCAAAAAATTTCTGGAAATTTTCTACTTATCTATCGGGGGCCACTGCTCGGTGGTCCACTTTTCAAGGCCCTTTCGCGAAAAAACTCTTCACTGATAAAACAACAGGTATGTGTAAAATCCCAACAAAAATCTCTTCGAGAAAAGTGTGACGCAGTCTTTGAAGTACAATTTCTAAAATGAATGATATCGCTAGAATTGACGCTTTCAGGTTCGTTACGCAAAAATTAAATCTTACACCCAATTAGTTCAAACAAGCTGGCTTAGTTTTTCTCATCATCTGCCAAATAATTTTTACCCAAAAAAATTTTGACTGGAAACAACCAAAATTTTACCAAAACAGTCTGCGTCGCAAAGTGGCAGATGTTCAGGAACAGACCAGCAAGAAAATTTATTTGCCACATGCGAAATCGAAAATTTGACGAAAATCGAAAATTTGACAAAATCGAAAATTTGACGAAAATTGAAAATTTGACGAAATTCGAAAATTTGACGAAACTCTGAAATTTGACGAAACTCGAAAATTTAACGAAATTCGAAAATTTGACGAAAATCCCATCTGTGCTACTCGTAAAACTCTGAGACTATGCCGAAGAAAGTAACTATCTATCTGCCACCATTCAAGAAATAACTCTAAAACCCTAATCGACCAATCCATTTCTAACTTTCGACATTTTTCACATATGCCCCTATGTTCTACTCGTAAAACTCTGAGACTTTGCCGAAGAAAGTAACTCTCTATCTCTCATAATCGCAAAAATATTAGTCCTTTCATCCTACGCTCGAGAAGCTCAAAATTTGGTCACTCTGACCACTCTAGGTCAACCGGATCTGCACCAATTTTTCTAAATATTTTTTTGTTCGATTCGTGTGGCGAATACCTTTCATTTGATGGGTCTCACGCCTCAGTAGGTTTCAATACAGCTGAGCTACAGCCGAAAACACGTTCCCAACCCTCGAAAACCACACTCAGAAACCACTTCGACAAAATTCGACAAAACAAAATTCTGGTTTTTCCTGGGGTAATGGCGTATCACATTTTCATTTTTATGTCCACCCTGAGGTTCCTGCAAAATTTCATGGAGATTGGCTGACTAGTTTCCGAGATCGACCGTCGATAGATAGATAGATAGAAACATAAGTTGAAAGATTTTGATTGTTTGGGAAAAGTCAATTTGGTGTATTTTGTATGAAAAGTGACCAATTTCAAAACGATGTATCTCCGGCAATTTTAAACCTACATAGTCGAGTGATAGCTCGTTTTACTTGTATTTGAAGCGAGAATATGATAGAATAGGTTTTGTGGTGATAAAGTCTAAAGGGCAGAAACTGAAATGTTCGGCTATACATAGTTGCCGCGTCTCAAAAAAATTTCTTCGTTCTTTTTTTGGAAGGTAGACTGCGTCAAGTCCTCCGCTATCGCACCGGACATGATGGCTGGCAGACAGCTTCACTTCTGTCTTACTTCGGAAACGTATGCTGCTAACGTATGACATGTACGTCGTATATGTCCGACGTACAGTTATACGTACTGTTCGTGACTATTCGTGCCAGTTATATGTTTACACATCGAACATGTACGACGTACATGTCATACGTTAGCAGCATACGTGACACGTATTACATGTCCGAAGAAAGACAGAAGTGAAACTGTCTGCCAGCCATTTTATACATACCTGACGTATGTTGTTTTATCGGTGAAGTGACGCGAAAGGGCCTTGAAAAGTCTTGCAAATCAAAAAATTCTCAAAAAAAGCCCTGACATTGGGCTGTAATAAATAGTTTTTCGAGACGATAACAGCTAGGCGTTCAGAACAAATGAAACGAGAAGCCGAAATACCCTATCTAGCAACCAAATAAGGTATGAATTTGACACAGAGAGCTGATAGTTTGGTTGCTAGAGAGAGTATTGACAGACGTCATGTTCAAAGTGTTTCTACGAAAAAAATGTTATCATAACAAGTATTGAAACCAAGACAAGACAGTATAAAGCTAACCAGGCAAGAGCAGTGGCTTACTAATACAAATGCATGAAACCAATACGTAAACGATTGTAACAGGATTTTTTGCCTCCTTTGAATGTATCTGCATCCTCTGCCCCGGCCTGGATAACTTTACTCTCCTCTCTTCTTCTTCTTCTTCTTTTTCAGCCTGTTTCTATCCACTGCTGGATGTAGGCCTCTCCAACTTCTTTCCATTTCGTACGATCCATTGCCATTTGCTGCCAGTTTGTACCTGCAATATTCTTAATTCCGTTTGTCCATCTCTCTGGTGGTCTACCTATAGCTCGTCTTTTATATGGTCGCCAGTTCATGATCTTTTTGGTCCAACGTTCGTCTGTCCTTCTTGCAATATGTCCCGCCCAGCTCCATTTCAGAGATGCTATTCTTTCCATGACATCAACGACCCTGGTTTGTTGTCGAATCCATTGATTCGTCATTCTGTCTCTGAGTGTTATTCCAAGCATACTCCGTTCCATGGCTCTTTGTGTCACTCTCAATTTTTCTTCGGATGCTTTCGTTAAAGTTAACGTTTCCGCTCCATAAGTGAGCACTGGAAGGACACAAGTGTCGAAAACTTTGCGTTTCAGACTATTATTCATTTTGCTTTTGAAAATTAGTCTGAGTTTTCCGAACGCTGCCCATGCAAGACCAATCCTACGTCTTATTTCTGCAGTTTGGTTGTCCAGACCTAACTTCAGTTTATGTCCTAGATATACATAGCTGTCGACTCGTTCAATGACAGTGTCACCAATTTTGATTTCTCTATCGTCCCCGATGTTGGTCATGACTTTTGTTTTCGATAAGTTCATCTTGAGGCCAACTTTGCTCGCCTCTTCACTTAACTGTTGTAGCATAAGCTGAGCCTGACCTAGATTCGCTGCTATCGGTACAATGTCATCAGCGAAGCGGAGATTGCTCAGGTACTCTCCATTTATCTTTATTCCCATTTTACTCCAGTTTAACTTCCTAAAAATACTCTGCAGAATTGCCGTGAATAATTTCGGTGAAATGGTGTCACCCTGCCTTACACCTCGGCCAATTCTGAATTTCTCCGTGCTCTTATGAAGTTTTATACATGAAGTAGCATTTTTGTACACATATCGAATTGTGTTGGAGTACCTTGAGTCTACTCTACATTCGTCTAATGCGTCCAATATCGACCATGTTTCCACTGAATCGAAAGCTTTTTCGAAGTCTATGAATAGCAAGACTATGTCGATGTTGTATTCACGACACTTCTCAATAAGCGTTCTCATCACCTGCAAATGGTCGTTTGTGCTGAAACCAGATCTGAAAGCAGCTCCTCTCATTCAACGAAAAAGTGAAAGTGCTGTCTTTTCATCTTTCATCACTATTTTGACTAGCAAATAATTTCGATTTTAATAAAATTCACAGACATGGATGCGCCCAATAAAACCGATAGTCAACGGTGAACTTTCGTACGCGATAGCATGGTCAAGCAAACGAATCGACGGGGCACCGTTTACAGTGTCCGCTAACGTCGGAAGTTTGAAACTCACCAACGCAAATGGGTATCGTGTCACGGTCAGTCAACTTCCGGTGGAGGATGAATCAAATGATTTTGATTTTTAAATTATTTATTTTTGTCTGTGGATTTAGGATTTGTTCAACAAAAATCGCTTTGTTATGGACATTTTGCCGGCGCAAAATATCACAGTTCGCGTTAATCCGTCGGGTAAGCCAGTAATAGTACATTACTATGCAAGGGAAGTAAAGCGATATCTCGTATCCAGATGAGTAAAAGTAACCGAGGGCTTTAGCCCGAGGTACATTTACTCATCGTGATACGAGATATCACTTTATTTTCCGTGTGTAGTACGACGTTTTACTATGCGAGTGATGTAAAGGCTATTGCCTATACATGTAATAGCCTTATTACATGCACCAGCATAGTAAAATATTTTTTTTAAATGAAAATAAGAAATTAATGCCACGTGCACATCACTGTCGAGCTGTCGTGTTAGGCGACAGCGCCGTATCGCAATATCAATGAATAAACCACCCCACATGGTCCAGTATAAGGATTTAGGATTTTGATGAATTTTTCAGATTTTTCTAGGTTTCTTTCTCGACTTTCGGTATTATGCTGGTAGAAGTAGGTTAGGTCAGGTTGGTTCCAAAGATTCCCTAATATATTTAGGATTTTTGCTAGTTTTTCTCTTATAAGAAAGGTACTTCGTACGGGCTTTCGCAAGTGCGCTTCGAGTAACTAATAGAATAAAACATTTCTTGTAAAAATTTGACTTATCGCACAAGGGCAATATCTATGCAGGCAATAGAGGTACTGACTTAACAGTGTTAAGCACGCACTAGGATTACGGGCGCAATAAGGTTAAGAACGCAGTAGGGTTGTAGACATACTCGGATCACGTACGCAATAGGTTTACGGGTCGTACGGGGCTCAGTCCCAGCAAACGCTATGACTACTCTTTCAGCGGCTTGTCGCCTCGTTTGAGTGTTAATTGAATACCGAATAGAACATTAGGTTCTCGGACTGAGGCCGTTTCTCTAAGGGTCTTTGTTGCATTATTTTAAGGAAACTTCGTAAAAGCTTTTGTAATTGAATAATTTAAGTAAAATTGTGCATGCCGCACTTGGGCTAAGCGGGCAATATGCTGAAATACGCAATGAGGTTATGGAAATACTACGGTTACAGGCTCAGTAGGAACGGGCTCGTACGGGTACGCTGTGTCTCCTACGTCGGCAGTTTTTGTAACAAATCTCCTCTTCACTCGGTGGTGTGTATGCGGCTTTATATTGATAGAAACTACATTAAATGATGTTTTGTTCTTCCAGGTGTCGTCTTTTATAAATTTACAGCAAAATAAAAACAGAAATGTTGTTGGTGCGACAATATGAAGACATTTTTTCTATTACAAACAATAAAATTCTGAAAATTAAAACTGAAATTGTTTTGTATTCTTATCTACTTCTAGATACTGCTCAAGCGAATGTAGCGAAAATGTCTCTGTTCAAAATTTTTAATTGCTGTCGCATTTCGTTTTCCGTTTCCAGACAAATTCACATTGCGCTCTTAAATCGAAATTTGTGTATTTGATTACGGTTTCACTTTTTTGTCTGCGTAGCGTACGTTATTCAATATTCCGACGATAACCTTGGAGCTTGAAAATACTTTTTTTTTGCATGACCTCAAGTGTGCAAAAATTCATTTGAATTGAAAGAAGACGTAACTTATATGATTGACTAATAATACCTATTGATTATTCAACTGGTGCAACATGTGTACTGCTGTATGACGCAGTTTTAAATTTCGACTTTGAAAATAGATGAAAACGTTATGAATGTGACAATGAATACGAATACTGACTATGAAGAAGGAAGAGTTTCTTAGGCAAATGTAGCGGTTTATACGTTAAATCAGTTTGCTATGAACAATCATTTCGTTGTAGTGTGATGCTGGGGAAATGGTACTAATAACATTGATAACACTCACAGGCGAGATGATCTCTTCCATCCGAATTTGTTTTTATCGGAAAACTTGGCCCAATGCGATCGATGGATGGGGGTATTATTTACGACCTGTAGGTGTTGCGAATTCTGCCTCATCAGACTTTTTTATCGAAAAAAGTGAGAAATTTTTTGATATGACAGAAATGGTGAATTTTTTTGGGGACCGCTGGTCTTGATGTTGTTAGGTACATCTTACGATATGTGGTGCACTCTTTGATGTAAATAAAAGAGGACAAACACAAAGTCTTATGCCATGCCCCCGCTTTCGTAATTAACTGACAGACTTCGCAGCTGAGAACATTTATGTCGGTTAATTTATTACTTCAAACTTCTAGTGTTGAGAGAAGTACAGTGAACGACATCTCAAATGTCTCACTGTCATTTTTTTCAGAGAATGTCATTGTGAATTTGCAATGACACAATAAAATTCTCAGAAAAATTTGACAGTGAGACATTTGAGATGTCGTTCACTGTAGACACTTTCATAGCAAAAATAGAATGTGTCATGGGGAAAGAGCAGCCATGTAGATTAATTTAATTAAAATTTAAGACAGGTTTATTTTGGACATGCGGGACAACTGATATCAAGACATAGAATTGTTTAAAAATTTGTATAAGGAGGTTACGCCACCTTTAGACACTTCCTTGGAATTGTCTGCTTCACTGTCTTTTTCAGCGAAACAACAATTATGCCAGTCATAAGAGAAGAGAAGATTCTGATTCTATTCTATAAATGAAATCGTGGTCCTATTTCTATGTCAGATTTTAGCGTGAGAATTGAATTCGGTGATCTCTAAATTAAAATGTTACGATTATGTATTTAAGGTTGTTAACAATTTAAATAAATTGCAATTCATTCAGTTGGATTCATCTAAAAAAACCGCCGCGTTGTTATATTTGTCTAACATACAATAACGTTTCAGGCTAGGCAACTGGATCGATGCGAAAATATTGAAATCGGTCTGTATTTCTGGTTGAATGTAAACAAAATATTTTTGCATAATTTGAATTTTTTTCTTCTTCATGATGTCTTACATCAACGAATTTATTTAAAATTTTCTCACATTTTGCGTAAATCGAAATTAGGCCTTCATCCTACAGAACAATGTATTTGTTTTATAGAAGAGACAGACATTCCTTTTATCATTTATGTACGACGCCATAACCGTTGACGAGTCCAGGTTCTTTTGTACTGCTTTTTTTCGTTTAGCGATAAATTCGTTGGTTAGTGGAATTTTCGAATACATTTGATGGAGATTACGATTCTCCATGTGTCATTTCGGGATCATAGAAGAGACATTCGAAATGAGCTGTTGCACAACTATTCCTTCGGAGAATTTGCTGCTTCTTTAGTCCTTTTGGAATAACTGCGTAGACATTTTAGGTTTGTCATGTCTCGCCATTTCTGTGTGAATAATATATATAATCTTGATTTCTTTTGAAGGCAACTTTAGTACACAGTCTTAACAGTCAAGGTTTCGGGGTAACTTACTTCTTCCTTAATTATTTCGGGGACGTTTAAAAAAAGAAATATTTATTCGACTTCTCTCCGTACGCCGGTCAGTTCAAGCGGCTTCTTTTTCATATAAATTCAGTCAATTAGTCACAGTTATTGGTTGGGGATGTAAATTACGTCATTTTTAAGAAAAAATGTTAAAACATTCGTCCCTAATTTCATTCCTCTAGCAGTCTAGAAGATGTCTTCCCTCTTGTGATTTATTCACGAATTACTAAGACAAGAAGAAGCTTAGACTCAGAGTCTTATGTTGGAAATGAGAAAACTTGAGAAGAAGTCAAGTCAAACTTAGCAATGTAAATCGGTTTCTTTCAAGTTACATCATTTCTGTCAAGATTTTCTGAACACGATCCTACTTTGTGACCAGTCTAACGTGAATCCCGTTCATAAAATTATCACTTTAAGAAGAATGTCATAAGAACCTCTACTATTCTATATTCCACATCATGTTTTGCTGAAATAAACTAAAGAAACGAATTTGGCTACCTATAAAAGGAGGTTGAAATTATGTCTATGTATCACTTGGATAATAAAAATTTTACGAAACAGACATAGGAACTATTGGTAAATGAAAATAGTTACAGTTTTTCTGCTTGTAGTATGGGCGAAGGTAAGAAAAAAAATGGAATTTTTGAACTCCAAGAATTATAATCACTTTTGCATCAAATTTAGAGTTTGGACAGTGGTCCTATACGGACAGCGTCTGTGGGGAGCGTCTTGGCAGATATTCAAAACCTTGCTAAGAGCTTAGGCTCAACGGTCAAAGTACCAACAGTATCACCATCAACTGCAAAAATAATACTTACAAATCCACCTACAGTTAGGCCAGTAGTGACAACGACAACACCGAAACCGGTAACAACAACAAAAACTACACCGAAACCCGCTGCTACAACATCTACAACGACTTCAACTACAACAACAACAACTACTACAACAACAACCACTTCGACAACTACTGCCGATCCAGCAGTAACTGCCGGAGATTTAGTCAATCAGCTTATGAATTTACTTCACGGAGAGCCTCTTGACTATGCAAAGATAGACGAAGTCATAACGAAACTTATAGACGTACTCATAAAACAGTCTTCCAGTTCTACTACCACCACCACAACTACCACGGCTGCGCCAACTACTACACCTCCAACTGAGGAACAAACAACAACTGCAGCTCCTTCCCCAACATCTGATGATTCCCTTCCTGTCGAGATCATAGAACAGTTAATTGAATTATTACAAAGTTTAACAGGTCAACCACCTACAACGTGTGACCTGATAGAAAAATTATTAGTACAGTTAAATATATGTCTTGAAAATGCTGGAGGTACTAGTGGTGACATAACTACTGCCGGACCAAATGGTGAAGTAACTACTGCCGGACCAAATGGTGAAGTAACTACTGCCGGACCAAATGGCGAAGTATCAACTGCAGGCTCAGATGGCGAAATTACAACTGTAGGCCCAGATGGTGAAATTACAACTGCAGGACCAGATAGTGAAGTTACAACTGCAGGTCCCGATGGAGAAATTACAACTGCTGGTCCAGATGGCGAAGTAACAACGGCAGGCGCAGATGATGTAGTAACAACAGCGGGTCCAGATGACGAAGTGACTACTGCCAGTCCAGATGGAGAAGCGACTACTGCCGGTCCAGATGGAGAAGTAACGACAGCAGGCCCAGATGGCGAAGTAACTACTGCCGGTCCAGATGGCGAAGTAACTACTGCCGGTCCAGATGGCGAAGTAACTACTGCCAGTCAAGATGGCGAAGTAACTACTGCCGGTCCAGATGCTGAAGTAACTACTGCCACTCCAGATGCTGAAGTAACAACTGCCGGTCCAGATGGCGAATTAACGACTGCTAGCCCAGACTCATCCACACCACCCCCATGTGAAGAGACTACAAAGTTGATTGACTCACTTAAACAGCAAAGCATAACAACGGAAGATTTGGAATCGCAAGTAACGAAAGTAACTATTGAAATCAATATAAACATCAAATTTGTGTCTGAATCATCATCAGCATCATCGTCAATAAGTGTACAGATGATAAACGACTTAGCAAAACTATTAAATGCTCAACTTAATTCGAGACCAACGTCAACATGTGACCTAATAAACGAACTTTTAATTAAACTTAACGAATTATCTACCATTACCTCAAGTGGTTCCGCGTCTGGATCAACAACAGCTCCAGGTGAAGTAACAACTGCAGGCCCAGATGGCGAAATTACAACTGCTGGTCCAGATGGTGAAATTACAACTCCTGGTCCAGATGGAGAAATTACAACTGCAGGCCCAGATGGTGAAATAACTACTGCTGGTCCAGATGGCGAAATTACAACTGCTGGTCCAGATGGAGAAATTACAACTGCAGGCCCAGATGGAGAAATTACAACTGCTGGTCCAGATGGAGAAATTACAACTGCAGGCCCAGATGGTGAAATAACTACTGCTGGTCCAGATGGAGAAATTACAACTGCAGGCCCAGATGGAGAAATTACAACTGCTGGTCCAGATGGAGAAATTACAACTGCAGGCCCAGATGGTGAAATAACTACTGCTGGTCCAGATGGAGAAATTACAACTGTTGGTCCAGATGGAGAAATTACAACAGCAGGCCCAGATGGTGAAATAACTACTGCTGGTCCAGATGGCGAAATTACAACTGCTGGTCCAGATGGAGAAATTACAACTGCTGGTCCAGATGGTGAAATAACTACTGCTGGTCCAGATGGCGAAATTACAACTGCAGGCCCAGATGGTGAAATAACTACTGCTGGTCCAGATGGAGAAATTACAACTGCTGGTCCAGATGGAGAAATTACAACTGCAGGCCCAGATGGTGAAATTACAACTGCAGGCCCAGATGGTGAAATAACTACTGCTGGTCCAGATGGCGAAATTACAACTGCTGGTCCAGATGGAGAAATTACAACTGCAGGCCCAGATGGTGAAATAACTACTGCTGGTCCAGATGGCGAAATTACAACTACAAGCCCAGATGGTGAAATAACTACTGCTGGTCCAGATGGAGAAATTACAACTGCTGGTCCAGATGGAGAAATTACAACTGCTGGTTCAGATGGAGAAATTACAACTGCAGGCCCAGATGGTGAAATAACTACTGCTGGTCCAGATGGAGAAATTACAACTGCTGGTCCAGATGGAGAAATTACAACTGCAGGCCCAGATGTCGAAATTACAACTGCTGGTCCAGATGGTGAAATAACTACTGCTGGTCCAGATGGCGAAATTACAACTGCAGGCCCAGATGGAGAAATTACAACTGCAGGCCCAGATGGTGAGATTACAACTGCTGGTCCAGATGGAGAAATTACAACTGCAGGCCCAGATGGCGAAATTACAACTGCTGGTCCAGATGGAGAAATTACAACTGCAGGCCCAGATGGCGAAGTAAAGACTGCTAGCCCAGACTCATCAACGGCACCTTCGTGTGAAGGAGCTACACAGCTTATTGACGAACTCCAAAATACTGAAATGAGCACGGAAGTTTTGGAAACTAAAGCAGCAGACGTAACTGTTGAAATTGACATAGTCATCGACGCAGTCAGTAAATCATCAACATGTGTATCGTCGATCAGCGTGGAGTCCATAAACATTTTGATAGAACTGTTAACAGCGCAACTTGATTCGAGACCAGCTTCAACATGTGACATAATAAATGCACTTTTAGCGAAACTCGAAGAACTATACACAATCATATCAAGTCGCTCTAACGCGGCAGAAACAACAGTGAGTCCAGATGGTGAAGTAACAACTGCTGGTCCAGATGGCGAAATTACAACTGCTGGTCCAGATGGCGAAATTACAACTGCTGGTCCAGATGGAGAAATTACAACTGCTGGTCCAGATGGAGAAATTACAACTGCTGGTCCAGATGGAGAAATTACAACTGCTGGTCCAGATGGAGAAATTACAACTGCAGGCCCAGATGGTGAAATAACTACTTCTGGTCCAGATGGCGAAATTACAACTGCAGGCCCAGATGGCGAAATTACAACTGCAGGCCCAGATGGCGAAATTACAACTGCAGGCCCAGATGGCGAAATTACAACTGCAGGGCCAGATAGTGAAGTTACAACTGCTGGTCCAGATGGCGAAATTACAACTGCTGGTCCAGATGGCGAAATTACAACTGCAGGCCCAGATGGAGAAATTACAACTGCTGGTCCAGATGGAGAAATTACAACTGCTGGTCCAGATGGAGAAATTACAACTGCAGGCCCAGATGGTGAAATAACTACTGCTGGTCCAGATGGCGAAATTACAACTGCAGGCCCAGATGGTGAAATAACTACTGCTGGTCCAGATGGCGAAATTACAACTGCAGGCCCAGATGGCGAAATTACAACTGCAGGCCCAGATGGCGAAATTACAACTGCAGGGCCAGATAGTGAAGTTACAACTGCTGGTCCAGATGGCGAAATTACAACTGCTGGTCCAGATGGCGAAATTACAACTGCAGGCCCAGATGGAGAAATTACAACTGCTGGTCCAGATGGAGAAATTACAACTGCTGGTCCAGATGGAGAAATTACAACTGCAGGCCCAGATGGTGAAATAACTACTTCTGGTCCGGATGGCGAAATTACAACTGCAGGCCCAGATGGTGAAATAACTACTGCTGGTCCAGATGGAGAAATTACAACTGCTGGTCCAGATGGCGAAATTACAACTGCAGGTCCAGATGGCGAAATTACAACTGCTGGTCCAGATGGCGAAATTACAACTGCAGGTCCAGATGGCGAAATTACAACTGCTGGTCCAGATGGCGAAATTACAACTGCAGGCCCAGATGCCGAAATTACAACTGCTAGTCCAGATGGCGAAATTACAACTGCTGGTCCAGATGCCGAAATTACAACTGCTAGTCCAGATGGCGAAATAACTACTGCTGGTCCAGATGGCGAAATTACAACTGCAGGCCCAGATGGTGAAATAACTACTGCTGGTCCAGATGGCGAAATTACAACTGCAGGCCCAGATGGAGAAATTACAACTGCTGGTCCAGATGGTGAAATTACAACTGCTGGTTCAGATGGAGAAATTACAACTGCAGGCCCAGATGGTGAAATAACTACTGCTGGTCCAGATGGCGAAATTACAACTACAAGCCCAGATGGTGAAATAACTACTGCTGGTCCAGATGGAGAAATTACGACTGCTGGTCCAGATGGAGGAATTACAACTGCAGGCCCAGATGGCGAAATTACAACTGCTGGTCCAGATGGAGAAATTACAACTGTAGGCCCAGATGGTGAAATAACTACTGCTGGTCCAGATGGAGAAATTACAACTGCTGGTCCAGATGGAGAAATTACAACTGCAGGCCCAGATGGTGAAATAACTACTGCTGGTCCAGATGGCGAAATTACAACTGCTGGTCCAGATGGAGAAATTACAACTGCAGGCCCAGATGGTGAAATAACTACTGCTGGTCCAGATGGAGAAATTACAACTGCTGGTCCAGATGGAGAAATTACAACTGCAGGCCCAGATGTCGAAATTACAACTGCTGGTCCAGATGGTGAAATAACTACTGCTGGTCCAGATGAAGAAATTACAACTGCAGGCCCAGATGGAGAAATTACAACTGCAGGCCCAGATGGTGAAATTACAACTGCTGGTCCAGATGGAGAAATTACAACTGCAGGCCCAGATGGTGAAATAACTACTGCTGGTCCAGATGGAGAAATTACAACTGCTGGTCCAGATGGCGAAATTACAACTGCTGGTCCAGATGGCGAAATTACAACTGCAGGTCCAGATGGCGAAATTACAACTGCTGGTCCAGATGGCGAAATTACAACTGCAGGCCCAGATGCCGAAATTACAACTGCTGGTCCAGATGGTGAAATAACTACTGCTGGTCCAGATGGCGAAATTACAACTGCTGGTCCAGATGGAGAAATTACAACTGCAGGCCCAGATGGTGAAATAACTACTGCTGGTCCAGATGGAGAAATTACAACTGCAGGACCAGATGGCGAAATTACAACTGCAGGACCAGATGGCGAAGTAACGACTGCTAGCCCAGACTCATCAACGGCACCTTCGTGTGAAGGAGCTACACAGCTTATTGACGAACTCCAAAATACTGAAATGAGCACGGAAGTTTTGGAAACTAAAGCAGCAGACGTAACTGTTGAAATTGACATAGTCATCGACGCAGTCAGTAAATCATCAACATGTGTATCGTCGATCAGCGTGGAGTCCATAAACATTTTGATACAACTGTTAACAGCGCAACTTGATTCGAGACCAGCTTCAACATGTGACATAATAAATGCACTTTTAGCGAAACTTGAAGAACTATACACAATCATATCAAGTCGCTCTAACGCGGTAGAAACAACAGTGAGTCCAGATGGTGAAGTAACAACTGCAGGTCCAGATGGCGAAATTACAACTGCTGGTCCAGATGGCGAAATTACAACTGCAGGCCCAGATGGCGAAATTACAACTGCAGGGCCAGATAGTGAAGTTACAACTGCTGGTCCAAATAGCGAAATTACAACTGCTGGTCCAGATGGCGAAATTACAACTGCAGGCCCAGATGGAGAAATTACAACTGCTGGTCCAGATGGAGAAATTACAACTGCTGGTCCAGATGTAGAGATTACAACTGCAGGCCCAGATGGTGAAATAACTACTGCTGGTCCAGATGGAGAAATTACAACTGCAGGACCAGATGGCGAAATTACAACTGCAGGACCAGATGGCGAAATTACAACCGCAGGACCAGATGGCGAAATTACAACCGCAGGACCAGATGGCGAAATTACAACCGCAGGACCAGATGGCGAAATTACAACCGCAGGACCAGATGGCGAAATTACAACCGCAGGACCAGATGCCGAAATTACAACTGCAGGCCCAGATGGTGAACCAACAACTGCTGGTCCAGATGGAGAAATTACAACTGCAGGCCCAGATGGCGAAGTAACGACTGCTAGCCCAGACTCATCAACGGCACCTTCGTGTGAAGGAGCTACACAGCTTATTGACGAACTCCAAAATACTGAAATGAGCACGGAAGTTTTGGAAACTAAAGCAGCAGACGTAACTGTTGAAATTGACATAGTCATCGACGCAGTCAGTAAATCATCAACATGTGTATCGTCGATCAGCGTGGAGTCCATAAACATTTTGATAGAACTGTTAACAGCGCAACTTGATTCGAGACCAGTTTCAACATGTGACATAATAAATGCACTTTTAGCGAAACTTGAAGAACTATACACAATCATATCAAGTCGCTCTAACGCGGCAGAAACAACAGTGAGTCCAGATAGTGAAGTAACAACTGCAGGTCCAGATGGCGAAATTACAACTGCTGGTCCAGATGGCGAAATTACAACTGCAGGCCCAGATGGCGAAATTACAACTGCAGGCCCAGATGGCGAAATTACAACTGCAGGGCCAGATAGTGAAGTTACAACTGCTGGTCCAGATAGCGAAATTACAACTGCTGGTCCAGATGGCGAAATTACAACTGCAGGCCCAGATGGAGAAAATACAACTGCTGGTCCAGATGGAGAAATTACAACTGCTGGTCCAGATGGAGAAATTACAACTGCAAGCCCAGATGGTGAAATAACTACTGCTGGTCCAGATGGAGAAATTACAACTGCAGGACCAGATGGCGAAATTACAACTGCAGGACCAGATGGCGAAATTACAACCGCAGGACCAGATGGCGAAATTACAACCGCAGGACCAGATGGCGAAATTACAACCGCAGGACCAGATGCCGAAATTACAACTGCAGGTCCAGATGGTGAAATAACAACTGCTGGTCCAGATGGAGAAATTGCAACTGCTGGTCCAGATGGCGAAATTACAACTGCAGGCCCAGATGGCGAAATTACAACTGCAGGGCCAGATGGCGAAATTACAACTGCAGGGCCAGATAGTGAAGTTACAACTGCTGGTCCAGATGGCGAAATTACAACTGCTGGTCCAGATGGCGAAATTACAACTGCAGGCCCAGATGGAGAAATTACAACTGCAGGCCCAGATGCCGAAATTACAACTGCTAGTCCAGATGGCGAAATTACAACTGCTGGTCCAGATGGCGAAATTACAACTGCTGGTCCAGATGGAGAAATTACAACTGCAGGCCCAGATGGCGAAATTACAACTGCAGGGCCAGATAGTGAAGTTACAACTGCTGGTCCAGATGGCGAAATTACAACTGCAGGTCCAGATGGCGAAATTACAACTGCTGGTCCAGATGGCGAAATTACAACTGCAGGCCCAGATGCCGAAATTACAACTGCTACTCCAGATGGCGAAATTACAACTGCTGGTCCGGATGGCGAAATTACAACTGCTGGTCCAGATGGAGAAATTACAACTGCAGGCCCAGATGGTGAAATAACTACTGCTGGTCCAGATGGCGAAATTACAACTGCTGGTCCAGATGGAGAAATTACAACTGCAGGCCCAGATGGTGAAATAACTACTGCTGGTCCAGATGGAGAAATTACAACTGCAGGACCAGATAGCGAAATTACAACTGCAGGACCAGATGGCGAAATTACAACCGCAGGACCAGATAACGAAATTACAACCGCAGGACCAGATGGCGAAATTACAACTGCAGGCCCAGATGGTGAAATAACAACTGCTGGTCCAGATGGAGAAATTACAACTGCAGGCCCAGATGGCGAAGTAACGACTGCTAGCCCAGACTCATCAACGGCACCCTCGTGTGAAGGAGCTACACAGCTTATTGACGAACTCCAAAATACTGAAATGAGCACGGAAGTTTTGGAAACTAAAGCAGCAGACGTAACTGTTGAAATTGACATAGTCATCGACGCAGTCAGTAAATCATCAACATGTGTATCGTCGATCAGCGTGGAGTCCATAAACATTTTGATAGAACTGTTAACAGCGCAACTTGATTCGAGACCAGCTTCAACATGTGACATAATAAATGCACTTTTAGCGAAACTCGAAGAACTCTACACAATCATATCAAGTCGCTCTAACGCGGCAGAAACAACAGTGAGTCCAGATGGTGAAGTAACAACTGCAGGTCCAGATGGCGAAATTACAACTGCTGGTCCAGATGGCGAAATTACAACTGCAGGCCCAGATGGCGAAATTACAACTGCAGGCCCAGATGGCGAAATTACAACTGCAGGGCCAGATAGTGAAGTTACAACTGCTGATCCAGATGGCGAAATTACAACTGCTGGTCCAGATGGCGAAATTACAACTGCAGGCCCAGATGGAGAAATTACAACTGCTGGTCCAGATGGAGAAATTACAACTGCTGGTCCAGATGGAGAAATTACAACTGCTGGTCCAGATGGCGAAATTACAACTGCAGGCCCAGATGGAGAACTTACAACTGCTGGTCCAGATGGAGAAATTACAACTGCAGGACCAGATGGCGAAATTACAACTGCTGGTCCAGATGGCGAAATTACAACTGCTGGTCCAGATGGAGAAATTACAACTGCAGGCCCAGATGGTGAAATAACTACTGCTGGTCCAGATGGAGAAATTACAACTGCAGGACCAGATGGCGAAATTACAACTGCAGGACCAGATGGCGAAATTACAAGCGCAGGACCAGATGGCGAAATTACAACCGCAGGACCAGATGCCGAAATTACAACTGCAGGCCCAGATGGTGAAATAACAACTGCTGGTCCAGATGGAGAAATTACAACTGCAGGCCCAGATGGCGAAGTAACGACTGCTAGCCCAGACTCATCAACGGCACCTTCGTGTGAAGGAGCTACACAGCTTATTGACGAACTCCAAAATACTGAAATGAGCACGGAAGTTTTGGAAACTAAAGCAGCAGACGTAACTGTTGAAATTGACATAGTCATCGACGCAGTCAGTAAATCATCAACATGTGTATCGTCGATCAGCGTGGAGTCCATAAACATTTTGATAGAACTGTTAACAGCGCAACTTGATTCGAGACCAGCTTCAACATGTGACATAATAAATGCACTTTTAGCGAAACTCGAAGAACTATACACAATCATATCAAGTCGCTCTAACGCGGCAGAAACAACAGTGAGTCCAGATGGTGAAGTAACAACTGCAGGTCCAGATGGCGAAATTACAACTGCTGGTCCAGATGGAGAAATTACAACTGCAGGCCCAGATGGTGAAATAACTACTGCTGGTCCAGATGGAGAAATTACAACTGCAGGACCAGATGGCGAAATTACAACTGCAGGACCAGATGGCGAAATTACAAGCGCAGGACCAGATGGCGAAATTACAACCGCAGGACCAGATGGCGAAATTACAACCGCAGGACCAGATGCCGAAATTACAACTGCAGTTACAACTGCTGGTCCAGATGGCGAAATTACAACTGCTGGTCCAGATGGCGAAATTGCAACTGCAGGCCCAGATGGAGAAATTACAACTGCTGGTCCAGATGGCGAAATTACAACTGCAGGCCCAGATGGAGAAATTACAACTTCTGGTCCAGATGGAGAAATTACAACTGCAGGACCAGATGGCGAAATTACAACTGCAGGACCAGATGCCGAAATTACAACCGCAGGACCAGATGGCGAAATTACAACTGCTGGTCCAGATGGCGAAATTACAACTGCAGGCCCAGATGGTGAAATAACCACTGCTGGCCCAGATGGAGAAATTACAACTGCAGGCCCAGATGGTGAATTAACTACTGCTGGTCCAGATGGCGAAATTACAACTGCAGAACCAGATGGCGAAATTACAACTGCAGAACCAGATGGCGAAATTACAACCGCAGGACCAGATGGTGAAGTAACGACGGCTAGCCCAGACTCATCAACGGCACCTTCGTGTGAAGGTGCTACACAGCTTATTGACGAACTCCAAAATACTGAAATGAGCCCGGAAGTTTTGGAAACCAAAGTAGCAGACGTAACTGTTGAAATTGACATAGTCATCGACGCAGTCAGCAAATCGTCAACGTCTGTATCGTCGATCAGCGTGGAGTCCATAAACATTTTGATAGAGCTGTTAACAGCGCAACTTGATTCGAGACCAGCTTCAACATGTGACATAATAAATGCACTTTTAGCGAAACTCGAAGAACTATACACAATCATATCAAGTCGCTCTAACGCGGCAGAAACAACAGTGAGTCCAGATGGTGAAGTAACAACTGCTGGTCCAGATGGCGAAATTACAACTTCAGGCCCAGATGGTGAAATAACAACTGCAGGCTCAGATGGAGAAATTACAACTGCAGGCCCAGATGGCGAAATTACAACTGCTGGTCCAGATGGCGAAATTACAACTGCAGGCCCAGATGGAGAAATTACAACTGCAGGCCCAGATGGCGAAATTGCAACTGCAGGTCCAGATGGCGAAGTAACTACTGCCAGCCCAGACTCATCTACCGCACCGTCATGTGAAGAAGCTGCACAGCTTACTGAAGAACTCCAAGATCCTAATATGAGCACGGAAGTTTTGGAAACTAAAGTAACAGACGTAACTGTTGAAATTGACATAGTCATCGCCGCAGTCAGTAAATCGTCAACATGTGTATCGTCGATCAGCGTGGAGTCCATAAACATTTTGATAGAGTTGTTAACAGCGCAACTTGATTCGAGACCAGCTTCAACATGTGACCTAATAAATTCACTTTTAGCTAAACTCGAAGAACTATCAACAATCATAACAAGTCGCTCTACCGCGGAAGAAACAACCGTGAGTCCAGATGGAGAAATTACAACTGCAGGTCCAGATGGCGAAGTAACTACTGCCAGCCCAGACTCATCTACCGCACCGTCATGTGAAGAAGCTGCACAGCTTACTGAAGAACTCCAAGATCCTAACATGAGCACGGAAGCTTTGGAAACTAAAGTAACAGACGTAACTGTTGAAATTGACATAGTCATCGACGCAGTCAGCAAATCATCAACATGTGTATCGTCGATCAGCGTGGAGTCCATAAACATTTTGAGAGAGTTGTTAACAGCGCAACTTGATTCGAGACCAGCTTCAACATGTGACCTAATAAATGCACTTTTAGCTAAACTCGAAGAACTATCAACAATCATAACAAGTCGCTCTTCCGCGGAAGAAACAACCGTGAGTCCAGATGGCGAAATTACAACTGCAGGTCCAGATGGCGAAGTAACTACTGCCAGCCCAGACTCATCTACCGCGCCGTCATGTGAAGAAGCTGCACAGCTTACTGAAGAACTCCAAGATCCTAACATGAGCACGGAAGCTTTGGAAACTAAAGTAACAGACGTAACTGTTGAAATTGACATAGTCATCGACGCAGTCAGCAAATCATCAACATGTGTATCGTCGATCAGCGTGGAGTCCATAAACATTTTGAGAGAGTTGTTAACAGCGCAACTTGATTCGAGACCAGCTTCAACATGTGACCTAATAAATGCACTTTTAGCTAAACTCGAAGAACTATCAACAATCATAACAAGTCGCTCTTCCGCGGAAGAAACAACCGTGAGTCCAGATGGAGAAATTACAACTGCAGGTCCAGATGGCGAAGTAACTACTGCCAGCCCAGACTCATCTACCGCACCGTCATGTGAAGAAGCTGCACAGCTTATTGAAGAACTCCAAGATCCTAACATGAGCACGGAAGTTTTAGAAACTAAAGTAACAGACGTAACTGTTGAAATTGACATAGTCATCGACGCAGTCAGCAAATCATCAACATGTGTATCGTCGATCAGCGTGGAGTCCATAAACATTTTGATAGAATTGTTAACAGCTCAACTTGAGTCGAGACCAGCTTCAACATGTGACCTAATAAACGCACTTTTAGCTAAACTCGAAGAACTATCAACAATCATATCAAGTCGCTCTAACGCGGCAGAAACAACAGTGAGTCCAGATGGTGAAGTAACAACTGCCGGTCCAGATGGCGAAATAACAACTGCTGGTCCAGATGGCGAAATTACAACGGCAGGCCCAGATGGAGAAATAACAACTGCTGGTCCAGATGGCGAAATTACAACTGCTGGTCCAGATGGTGAAATTACAACTGCAGGCCTAGATGGCGAAATTACAACTGCTGGTCCAGATGGTGAAATAACAACTGCTGGTCCAGATGGTGAAATAACAACTGCTGGCCCAGATGGTGAAATTACAACCGCAGGCCCCGACGGCGAAATTACAACTGCTGGTCCAGATGGCGACATTACAACTGCTGGACCAGATGGTGACATTACAACTGCTGGTCCAGATGGCGAAATTACAACAGCAGGCCCAGATGGTGAAATAACCACTGCTGCTCCAGAAGGCGAAATAACAACTGCTGGTCCAGATGGAGAAATTACAACTGCTGGCCCAGATGGCGAAATTACAACTGCTGGTCCAGATGGCGACATTACAACTGCTGGACCAGATGGCGAAATTACAACAGCAGGCCCAGATGGTGAAATAACCACTGCTGCTCCAGATGGCGAAATAACAACTGCTGGTCCAGATGGTCAAATAACAACTGCTGGCCCAGATGGTGAAATTACAACTGCAGGTCCCGACGGTGAAATTACAACTGCTGGTCCAGATGGCGAAATTACAACAGCAGGCCCAGATGGTGAAATAACCACTGCTGCTCCAGATGGCGAAATAACAACTGCTGGTCCAGATGGAGAAATAACAACTGCAGGCCCAGATGACGAAATTACAACTGCAGACCCAGATGGAAAAATTACAACTGCAGGTCCAGATGGCGAAATTACAACTGCAGGTACAGGTGGCGAAATAACAACTGCTCGTCCAGATGGCGAAATAACGACAGCAGGCCCAGAAGAAGGTTCGACTGACGGCCCAGTTACATACTAAAACTTTAAAAATCAAAACTTTTCATAACACAGGGTATGCTTTTAACAAGTTCAATAGTGGAGACATTTGTCATTACTGAACTGAAAATTGAGTAGCAATAAATCTATTTTCGCAAAAAAATTCTTTAATTGAAAATCGATATATTGGACAAATTTTATGGGCTGGTCGATTAAGCATAACCGTCTGTGATTTTAATTAAATCTTCGTTCGTCTCTATTGTTCTCTCTCCGCCTCTATTGGCGTCTGTTGGTAGCTATTAATTGCTATTGGTGTCTATTGACGGCTATTGGCCAATAGACGACAATACCCACTAATAGACGCCAATAGCTGGCAATAGTTATTTATTATTAATTATTATCAACGCCTATCAACGCGTCTGCTCTGTTAAATGTTCTGTTTCAGTCGTTTGCCTTGGGCTTGAAAGTGGTTGTAGTCTAATAGCCTCGCGCTATGGGTGAGTTCTAGTGTTGCATTTAGTCTGTTGCAAAAGCGTAACGTTAAAAAACCGGGCGCTGCCAATTCCAAATGATGATTAACCTTACTGAGACTATTTGCTAAACATTAGGCGCCCATGTAGATTTTAATATTTCAGGTGGCCCAATTATACAATGATCGAGAGAGCATAATTAAAAAAAATAAATTAACATCAGAAAAAAGTTCAAATAAATACAAAGGAGAAAATACAAAGAAAAAATTTCAAAAATACAGGATAAAAATCCCATCACTTGAGGCATCAGTCACTCTCTAGAACTGATACGCACTCTTTACAGCCGCCTTGAATTGATTAAACGGCAAATTGAAAATATCCAGACTCTTGAAATAGACATTGTGATGGTTCTGCATACGGTGGAGTGGAGAGTTAAGTTGAATATTCGACGCGGGTGTTGGTAGGTAGAATAGGTAATGAGCATTCTGACGGGTGAATCGTTGCGGTTGAGATACACACAGCCGTGACGATAGATTAGTTTCGATTTTACCATGAACGATCTTATACAAAACCATTTCATCCAACTCCAGTCTCCGAGTTTCAAGTGATTTCATTTTTAACCGTTTGAGTCTTGTCGGATAGTCTTGTTTAGGCCAGTTGAATTTATAATATAGCATTCGTGTAAATTTCCATTGGACTCTTTCTATTTGCTCACAGTATTTATGATAATATGGATTCCAGACAGTGCTGCAGTTCTCCAGCCTTGATAGCATTTCTTTGTGGTCTCAGAAATGATCGTTGAAACTGTGCTTGCTGTTGAGTCTGACACCCAGATCCATTTTGGATGATTTCTTTTCAATCTTGTTGTCATCGACGTAGTAGTGATAATCAATTGGTTGAGGTTTGCAGGTTACCGACAGCACGGAACATTTTTTCGGATTAAGGCTCAACTCATTTTCGACACACCACAATGAGAAGGACGATATGTCAGATTGTAAGCAAACATCGTCAGCTGCACTTTCGATCTTACGGAATAATTTGTTATCATCGGCAAATAACGAACAGGTGGAAGTGAAGACATCTGGTAAGTCATTGATGAATAACAGAAACAGTAGTGGACCAAGAATTGAGCCTTGTGGAACTCCTGATGATGGCGTGAATCCATTGGATTTACCTCCTCCGATCAAAACGAATTGCGTTCTTCCTGATAGATAGGACCGGAACCAGCGCAGGACATTTGATTTGATACCAAAATTCTGAATTTTTAGCAGCAGCAACGTGTGTGGGACTTGATCAAATGCTTTGGAGAAGTCCGTGAAGATTACATCCAGCTGACCACCATTAAGTATAGAGTCGGTGATTTGTACGGCGAATTCCAGTAAATTTGTTAGGGTTGACTTGCCAGTGACGAAACCGTGTTGAACAGGAGTAATATATCCTTTTACATGGTAGTAGACTCTGTTGAAAACAATTCTTTCGAAGACTTTGGATGCAGCTGCAAGTATACTTATCGGTCGATAATTACATACATCAGATTTCTTACCTGACTTATACACCGGTGTAACGCTGCTGACTTTCCAAGTGGATGGGAACACACCTTCATGAAGCGATTTGTTAAAAAGGATAGCCAGCGGAACACTGACTGTTGCAGACAGTCTTTTGTAAAAAATCGACGACACGTTGTCAGGGCTCGAAACCTTATACTGGTCCAACTTGTCCAGAATGACTTTCACTTCATCGATGGTAACGTCGCAAATGTGAAGGTCCGGAGCTAACTGACTCACAACAAAGTCACGATAGTTATTATGCTTAAAGACACTTGCGAAATATTTCGCGAAACAGATTACACACAGAATCGGGATCCGCAGCAGATTCTGAGTTATAATGGACTTGACTAGGCACGGAATTGGTTTTCCTCAGAGACTTAGTGTAGGAAAAGAAAGCTTTGGTATTCACGGTCACCTTCTGTTCTATATCGTCAATATAAGCCTCTTCACACA
The DNA here is from genome assembly GCF_014529535.1 of Bradysia coprophila. Lineage (NCBI taxonomy): Eukaryota > Metazoa > Arthropoda > Insecta > Diptera > Sciaridae > Bradysia > Bradysia coprophila. Next base: position 115,233 of record NW_023504021.1, read on the forward strand.
GCCTCTTACGAGACTTAAACTCCTTTCTCAAGAGAGAAAACATCGAGTAATCAACTGGGTCTCTCGTGCGTAGGAACTTGACTCTCGCTCTAACCTTCAACTTCAACAACTTTACCAGATCACCCGTGAACCAACAAGGGTAGGTCTTCACCGCGCTCTTAACTAAGGGAACCGAGTCAATCAGACCTGACACTAAACTATAAAATCTCTGAACGCCCATCAAACTCTCTATTCCACTCGATACGACTCATCCGCTCACTCATCACATCGAAATCGGCTCGAAAAAAATTTCTCTTTGGCGGACGGCTTTCATCAAGAAACCTGAGAGGGGAAACATCGAGCATAAACGAAACTGGAGGGTGGTGGATATCCTTACCAACGATCGGGTCATCGTCATCATCGACAACCAACTTATGAGGTTCGAAATTCGATAGAACGAGGTCTAAAGTCCGATTATTAACATTACGCTTGGTATTAAATTGATTGAGACCTGTCAGAGAGAGCAAATCCACAAACGAACCAGCAATGTTCCCTACGACGTTGCAAGCCTTGCAGCAACCATCTGTCTCGGCAACCCACGTTATAGTATCGGCTAAGTTATAATCCCCGACCAACACAAAAGATCCGTTCGGCTTGATCACATTTACTACCTCATTAATCTTTGACAGTTGGATGTTATAAACATCAAAAGAACTCCTGCAGGGGACATACCGAACATTAAAGTAAACTTTGCTACCATTGAGCTGGTCTAACGATACCCAAACGTCTTCCTGTTCAAGTTCCCAATCAGTGATCCTCATCGAGTAGTACTCCCTCTTTACGGCAATCAGACATCCACCACCATCATTCTTTCCTGTCAGCAGCCGGTCTCGATTGTGACGGTACACTATATACCTATCATCGAACAACTCAGAATCATCATAATCATCAGTCAGCCACGTCTCACACAATATTATAACGTCATAGTCATTGTAAAGGACGCCAGACCTGAACTCGTAGGTCTTCGACTTAAGACCTTGAACATTCTGGTAATACACACGCAGCTTCATGACTGGCACTAAGCAACCGAAATAGTCAGAAAGAAGATTTCTGAAAACAAAAATTTCGGGTATAGTCTTACGTTTCGATCTTACACAATTTATAGAAACCAGTTAGAGTTAAGTTAGTTGATTCACACGAATGGAAGAGCGGGATAAAATTTGGTCTTTCGTTTTGGACTTACATAAGGTTGCTCTTACAATCGGGAATCTCACAATAGAAATTGCAAATTTATCGTTCGGTTTTACGTATGGAAAATGAAAAGGAAAATTAATTAAAAGATGACTGAGAATCGTCTATAAACAGCAAATGGAAAACATTACCCACAAAAATTCGTCGACCAATGAAAGTTGGTTTATCAGCAGGCTTCTTTTGATGCTAACGGAGGCGTGCAAACGTGTAATGATACAAAGGTAATTGTGACTTAATCTCTGCACAATACAGAACACATTTCTGATGCAGGTGACTTAGCATCAAGCAATGTTACCGTCGTGGCCTTTGTATATCCGATTGTAACTGCAGCAATCCGTACAAATTTGTTTATTTGTATGTTTTGACCGGATCTGGTGAGGTTATGTTTCGCATTGGGCACTTTATAGTTCAATTTCCTAAGCAAAATGCAGCGCAAACGATGAAACTTCAAATACACAAGCTTGAACATGCACTAAAATATTGGATAACGCTGACTTGGGTTATTCACATTTGTTTTAACTCTTATTTTTCTAAATTTTACGGAGCAAAATACGAATTAGACTTATCACTCTTCTTCTTCTTTTCCTCTGAGTATGAGGACGTACCGATTTGATCTACACAGGACGCAACGATTTGATCTACACAGGATCTTCAATTTACACGAGTTTTCAATCGAAGAAAATTATAATTTTCAACGGACGGAAAATTAAGTTTTCTGTGGTAATTATTTTAGTGATTCCAAACGTCCACTATGAGGACGCACCGTTTTGATCTACACAGGATGGCACATTCAGTATTTGGTTTCTAAATAAACATTCTTTCAGTGATTCCAAACGTCCTGTATAAGGACGCAACGATTTGATCTACACAGGATGGCACATTCAGTATTTGGTTTCCAGTGCCGCCTTTTACCTTTTGGGCGCCACGGGCACTTTAAAAAATAAATAAATTTTTGTTCTTGACGTTTTTTTTCGGTCGCCAGTTTTTTCAGTTTCTTTTTGGGCGCCAATCTTTTTTTCCGGGCGCCACGGGCATTTGCCCAATTTGTCCATATGGAAAAGGAGGCACTGTTGGTTTCTAAATAAACATTTTTTCAGTGATTCCAAACGTCCTGTATAAGGACGCAACGATTTGATCTACACAGGATGGCACATTCAGAATTTGGTTTCTAAATAAACATTTTTTCAGTGATTCCAAACGTCATGTATAAGGACGCAACTATTTGATCTACACAGGATGGCACATTCAGTATTTGGTTTCTAAATAAACATTTTTTCAGTGATTCCAAACGTCATGTATAAGGACGCAACTATTTGATCTACACAGGATGGCACATTCAGAATTTGGTTTCTAAATAAACATTTTTTCAGTGATTCCAAACGTCATGTATAAGGACGCAACGATTTGATCTACACAGGATGGCACATTCAGAATTTGGTTTCTAAATAAACATTTTTTCAGTGATTCCAAACGTCATGTATAAGGACGCAACTATTTGATCTACACAGGATGGCACATTCAGAATTTGGTTTCTAAATAAACATTTTTTCAGTGATTCCAAACGTCATGTATAAGGACGCAACTTTTTGATCTACACAGGATGGCACATTCAGAATTTGGTTTCTAAATAAACATTTTTTCAGTTATTCCAAACGTCATGTATAAGGACGCAACTATTTGATCTACACAAGATGGCACATTCAGTATTTGGTTTCTAAATAAACATTTTTTCAGTTATTCCAAACGTCATGTATAAGGACGCAACTATTTGATCTACACAGGATGGCACATTCAGAACTTGGTTTCTAAATAAACATTTTTTCAGTGATTCAAAACGTCATGTATAAGGACGCAACTATTTGATCTACACAGGATGGCACATTCAGAATTTGGTTTCTAAATAAACATTTTTTCAGTGATTCCAAACGTCCTGTATAAGGACGCAACGATTTGATCTACACAGGATGGCACATTCAGAATTTGGTTTCTAAATAAACATTTTTTCAGTGATTCCAAACGTCATGTATAAGGACGCAACTATTTGATCTACACAGGATGGCACATTCAGAACTTGGTTTCTAAATAAACATTTTTTCAGTTATTCCAAACGTCATGTATAAGGACGCAACTATTTGATCTACACAGGATGGCACATTCAGAATTTGGTTTCTAAATAAACATTTTTTCAGTTATTCCAAACGTCATGTATAAGGACGCAACTATTTGATCTACACAGGATGGCACATTCAGAATTTGGTTTCTAAATAAACATTTTTTCAGTGATTCCAAACGTCATGTATAAGGACGCAACTATTTGATCTACACAGGATGGCACATTCAGAACTTGGTTTCTAAATAAACATTTTTTCAGTGATTCCAAACGTCATGTATAAGGACGCAACTATTTGATCTACACAGGATGGCACATTCAGAATTTGGTTTCTAAATAAACATTTTTTCAGTTATTCCAAACGTCATGTATAAGGACGCAACTATTTGATCTACACAGGATGGCACATTCAGAATTTGGTTTCTAAATAAACATTTTTTCAGTGATTCCAAACGTCATGTATAAGGACGCAACTATTTGATCTACACAGGATGGCACATTCAGTATTTGGTTTCTAAATAAACATTTTTTCAGTGATTCCAAACGTCATGTATAAGGACGCAACTATTTGATCTACACAGGATGGCACATTCAGAATTTGGTTTCTAAATAAACATTTTTTCAGTGATTCCAAACGTCATGTATAAGGACGCAACGATTTGATCTACACAGGATGGCACATTCAGAATTTGGTTTCTAAATAAACATTTTTTCAGTGATTCCAAACGTCATGTATAAGGACGCAACTATTTGATCTACACAGGATGGCACATTCAGAATTTGGTTTCTAAATAAACATTTTTTCAGTTATTCCAAACGTCATGTATAAGGACGCAACTATTTGATCTACACAGGATGGCACATTCAGAATTTGGTTTCTAAATAAACATTTTTTCAGTGATTCCAAACGTCATGTATAAGGACGCAACGATTTGATCTACACAGGATGGCACATTCAGAACTTGGTTTCTAAATAAACATTTTTTCAGTGATTCCAAACGTCATGTATAAGGACGCAACTATTTGATCTACACAGGATGGCACATTCAGAATTTGGTTTCTAAATAAACATTTTTTCAGTGATTCCAAACGTCATGTATAAGGACGCAACGATTTGATCTACACAGGATGGCACATTCAGTATTTGGTTTCTAAATAAACATTTTTTCAGTGATTCCAAACGTCCTGTATAAGGACGCAACGATTTGATCTACACAGGATGGCACATTCAGAATTTGGTTTCTAAATAAACATTTTTTCAGTGATTCCAAACGTCATGTGTAAGGACGCAACTATTTGATCTATACAGGATGGCACATTCAGTATTTGGTTTCTAAATAAATATTTTTTCAGTGATTCCAAACGTCATGTATAAGGACGCAACGATTTGATCTACACAGGATGGCACATTCAGAATTTGGTTTCTAAATAAACATTTTTTCAGTTATTCCAAACGTCATGTATAAGGACGCAACTATTTGATCTACACAGGATGGCACATTCAGAATTTGGTTTCTAAATAAACATTTTTTCAGTGATTCCAAACGTCATGTATAAGGACGCAACTATTTGATCTACACAGGATGGCACATTCAGTATTTGGTTTCTAAATAAATATTTTTTCAGTGATTCCAAACGTCATGTATAAGGACGCAACGATTTGATCTACACAGGATGGCACATTCAGAATTTGGTTTCTAAATAAACATTTTTTCAGTGATTCCAAACGTCCTGTATAAGGACGCAACGATTTGATCTACACAGGATGGCACATTCAGAACTTGGTTTCTAAATAAACATTTTTTCAGTGATTCCAAACGTCATGTATAAGGACGCAACTATTTGATCTACACAGGATGGCACATTCAGAATTTGGTTTCTAAATAAACATTTTTTCAGTGATTCCAAACGTCATGTATAAGGACGCAACGATTTGATCTACACAGGATGGCACATTCAGAATTTGGTTTCTAAATAAACATTTTTTCAGTTATTCCAAACGTCATGTATAAGGACGCAACTATTTGATCTACACAGGATGGCACATTCAGAATTTGGTTTCTAAATAAACATTTTTTCAGTGATTCCAAACGTCATGTATAAGGACGCAACTATTTGATCTACACAGGATGGCACATTCAGTATTTGGTTTCTAAATAAACATTTTTTCAGTGATTCCAAACGTCATGTATAAGGACGCAACTATTTGATCTACACAGGATGGCACATTCAGAATTTGGTTTCTAAATAAACATTTTTTCAGTGATTCCAAACGTCATGTATAAGGACGCAACGATTTGATCTACACAGGATGGCACATTCAGAATTTGGCTTCTAAATAAACATTTTTTCAGTGATTCCAAACGTCATGTATAAGGACGCAACTATTTGATCTACACAGGATGGCACATTCAGAATTTGGTTTCTAAATAAACATTTTTTCAGTTATTCCAAACGTCATGTATAAGGACGCAACTATTTGATCTACACAGGATGGCACATTCAGAATTTGGTTTCTAAATAAAAAAATTTTCAGTGATTCCAAACGTCATGTATAAGGACGCAACGATTTGATCTACACAGGATGGCACATTCAGAACTTGGTTTCTAAATAAACATTTTTTCAGTGATTCCAAACGTCATGTATAAGGACGCAACTATTTGATCTACACAGGATGGCACATTCAGAATTTGGTTTCTAAATAAACATTTTTTCAGTGATTCCAAACGTCATGTATAAGGACGCAACGATTTGATCTACACAGGATGGCACATTCAGAATTTGGTTTCTAAATAAACATTTTTTCAGTGATTCCAAACGTCATGTATAAGGACGCAACTATTTGATCTACACAGGATGGCACATTCAGAATTTGGTTTCTAAATAAACATTTTTTCAGTGATTCCAAACGTCATGTATAAGGACGCAACGATTTGATCTACACAGGATGGCACATTCAGTATTTGGTTTCTAAATAAACATTTTTTCAGTGATTCCAAACGTCCTGTATAAGGACGCAACGATTTGATCTACACAGGATGGCACATTCAGAATTTGGTTTCTAAATAAACATTTTTTCAGTGATTCCAAACGTCATGTGTAAGGACGCAACTATTTGATCTACACAGGATGGCACATTCAGAATTTGGTTTCTAAATAAACATTTTTTCAGTGATTCCAAACGTCCTGTATAAGGACGCAACGATTTGATCTACACAGGATGGCACATTCAGAATTTGGTTTCTAAATAAACATTTTTTCAGTTATTCCAAACGTCATGTATAAGGACGCAACTATTTGATCTACACAGGATGGCACATTCAGAATTTGGTTTCTAAATAAAAAAATTTTCAGTGATTCCAAACGTCATGTATAAGGACGCAACGATTTGATCTACACAGGATGGCACATTCAGAACTTGGTTTCTAAATAAACATTTTTTCAGTGATTCCAAACGTCATGTATAAGGACGCAACTATTTGATCTACACAGGATGGCACATTCAGAATTTGGTTTCTAAATAAACATTTTTTCAGTGATTCCAAACGTCATGTATAAGGACGCAACGATTTGATCTACACAGGATGGCACATTCAGAATTTGGTTTCTAAATAAACATTTTTTCAGTGATTCCAAACGTCATGTATAAGGACGCAACTATTTGATCTACACAGGATGGCACATTCAGAATTTGGTTTCTAAATAAACATTTTTTCAGTGATTCCAAACGTCATGTATAAGGACGCAACGATTTGATCTACACAGGATGGCACATTCAGTATTTGGTTTCTAAATAAACATTTTTTCAGTGATTCCAAACGTCCTGTATAAGGACGCAACGATTTGATCTACACAGGATGGCACATTCAGAATTTGGTTTCTAAATAAACATTTTTTCAGTGATTCCAAACGTCATGTGTAAGGACGCAACTATTTGATCTACACAGGATGGCACATTCAGTATTTGGTTTCTAAATAAACATTTTTTCAGTGATTCCAAACGTCCTGTATAAGGACGCAACTATTTGATCTACACAGGATGGCACATTCAGAATTTGGTTTCTAAATAAAAAAATTTTCAGTGATTCCAAACGTCATGTATAAGGACGCAACTATTTGATCTACACAGGTTGGCACATTCAGAATTTGGTTTCTAAATAAACATTTTTTCAGTTATTCCAAACGTCATGTATAAGGACGCAACTATTTGATCTACACAGGATGGCACATTCAGAATTTGGTTTCTAAATAAACATTTTTTCAGTGATTCCAAACGTCATGTATAAGGACGCAACGATTTGATCTACACTGAATGGCACATTCAGTATTTGGTTTCTAAATAAACATTTTTTCAGTGATTCCAAACGTCCTGTATAAGGACGCAACGATTTGATCTACACAGGATGGCACATTCAGAATTTGGTTTCTAAATAAACATTTTTTCAGTGATTCCAAACGTCATTTATAAGGACGCAACTATTTGATCTACACAGGATGCACATTCAGAATTTGGTTTCTAAATAAACATTTTTTGAGTGATTCCAAACGTCATGTATAAGGACGCAACTATTTGATCTACACAGGATGGCACATTCAGAACTTGGTTTCTAAATAAACATTTTTTCAGTGATTCCAAACGTCATGTATAAGGACGCAACGATTTGATCTACACTGAATGGCACATTCAGTATTTGGTTTCTAAATAAACATTTTTTTAGTGATTCCAAACGTCCTGTATAAGGACGCAACGATTTGATCTACACAGGATGGCACATTCAGAATTTGGTTTCTAAATAAACATTTTTTCAGTGATTCCAAACGTCATGCATAAGTACGCAACTATTTGATCTACACAGGACGGCACATTCAGTATTTGGTTTCTAAATAAACATTTTTTCAGTGATTCCAAACGTCATTTATAAGGACGCAACTATTTGATCTACACAGGATGCACATTCAGAATTTGGTTTCTAAATAAACATTTTTTCAGTGATTCCAAACGTCATGTATAAGGACGCAACTATTTGATCTACACAGGATGGCACATTCAGAATTTGGTTTCTAAATAAACATTTTTTCAGTGATTCCAAACGTCCTGTATAAGGACGCAACGATTTGATCTACACAGGATGGCACATTCAGAATTTGGTTTCTAAATAAACATTTTTTCAGTGATTCCAAACGTCATGTATAAGGACGCAACTATTTGATCTACACAGGATGGCACATTCAGAATTTGGTTTCTAAATAAACATTTCTTCAGTTATTCCAAACGTCATGTATAAGGACGCAACTATTTGATCTACACAGGATGGCACATTCAGTATTTGGTTTCTAAATAAACATTTTTTCAGTGATTCCAAACGTCATGTATAAGGACGCAACGATTTGATCTACACAGGATGGCATATTCAGTATTTGGTTTCTAAATAAACATTTTTTCAGTGATTCCAAACGTCCTGTATAAGGACGCAACGATTTGATCTACACAGGATGGCACATTCAGTATTTGGTTTCTAAATAAACATTTTTTCAGTGATTCCAAACGTCATGTATAAGGACGCAACTATTTGATCTACACAATATGGCACATTCAGTATTTGGTTTTTAAATAAATATTTTTTCAGTGATTCCAAACGTCATGTATAAGGACGCAACTATTTGATCTACACAGGATGGCACATTCAGAATTTGGTTTCTAAATAAACATTTTTTCAGTTATTCCAAACGTCATGTATAAGGACGCAACTATTTGATCTACACAGGATGGCACATTCATAATTTGGTTTCTAAATAAACATTTTTTCAGTGATTCCAAACGTCATGTATAAGGACGCAACTATTTGATCTACACAGGATGGCACATTCAGAACTTGGTTTCTAAATAAACATTTTTCAGTGATTCCAAACGTCATGTATAAGGACGCAACGATTTGATCTACACTGAATGGCACATTCAGTATTTGGTTTCTAAATAAACATTTTTTCAGTGATTCCAAACGTCCTGTATAAGGACGCAACGATTTGATCTACACAGGATGGCACATTCAGTATTTGGTTTCTAAATAAACATTTTTTCAGTGATTCCAAACGTCATGTATAAGGACGCAACTATTTGATCTACACAGGATGGCACATTCAGAATTTGGTTTCTAAATAAACATTTTTTCAGTGATTCCAAACGTCATGTATAAGGACGCAACTATTTGATCTACACAGGATGGCACATTCAGAACTTGGTTTCTAAATAAACATTTTTTCAGTGATTCCAAACGTCCTGTATAAGGACGCAACGATTTGATCTACACAGGATGGCACATTCAGAATTTGGTTTCTAAATAAACATTTTTTCAGTGATTCCAAACGTCATTTATAAGGACGCAACTATTTGATCTACACAGGATGCACATTCAGAATTTGGTTTCTAAATAAACATTTTTTCAGTGATTCCAAACGTCATGTATAAGGACGCAACTATTTGATCTACACAGGATGGCACATTCAGAATTTGGTTTCTAAATAAACATTTTTTCAGTGATTCCAAACGTCATTTATAAGGACGCAACTATTTGATCTACACAGGATGCACATTCAGAATTTGGTTTCTAAATAAACATTTTTTCAGTGATTCCAAACGTCATGTATAAGGACGCAACGATTTGATCTACACTGAATGGCACATTCAGTATTTGGTTTCTAAATAAACATTTTTTCAGTGATTCCAAACGTCCTGTATAAGGACGCAACGATTTGATCTACACAGGATGGCACATTCAGAATTTGGTTTCTAAATAAACATTTTTTCAGTGATTCCAAACGTCATGTATAAGGACGCAACTATTTGATCTACACAGGATGGCACATTCAGAATTTGGCTTCTAAATAAACATTTTTTCAGTGATTCCAAACGTCATGTATAAGGACGCAACGATTTGATCTACACAGGATGGCACATTCAGAATTTGGTTTCTAAATAAACATTTTTTCAGTGATTCCAAACGTCATGTATAAGGACGCAACTATTTGATCTACACAGGATGGCACATTCAGAATTTGGCTTCTAAATAAACATTTTTTCAGTGATTCCAAACGTCATGTATAAGGACGCAACTATTTGATCTACACAGGATGGCACATTCAGAATTTGGTTTCTAAATAAACATTTTTTCAGTGATTCCAAACGTCATGCATAAGTACGCAACTATTTGATCTACACAGGATGGCACATTCAGAATTTGGTTTCTAAATAAACATTTTTTCAGTGATTCCAAACGTCATGTATAAGGACGCAACTATTTGATCTACACAGGATGGCACATTCAGAATTTGGTTTCTAAATAAACATTTCTTCAGTTATTCCAAACGTCATGTATAAGGACGCAACTATTTGATCTACACAGGATGGCACATTCAGTATTTGGTTTCTAAATAAACATTTTTTCAGTGATTCCAAACGTCCTGTATAAGGACGCAACGATTTGATCTACACAGGATGGCACATTCAGTATTTGGTTTCTAAATAAACATTTTTTCAGTGATTCCAAACGTCCTGTATAAGGACGCAACGATTTGATCTACACAGGATGGCACATTCAGTATTTGGTTTCTAAATAAACATTTCTTCAGTTATTCCAAACGTCATGTGTAAGGACGCAACTATTTGATCTACACAGGATGGCACATTCAGTATTTGGTTTCTAAATAAACATTTTTTCAGTGATTCCAAACGTCCTGTATAAGGACGCAACGATTTGATCTACACAGGATGGCACATTCAGAATTTGGTTTCTAAATAAACATTTTTTCAGTGATTCCAAACGTCATGTATAAGGACGCAACTATTTGATCTACACAGGATGGCACATTCAGAATTTGGTTTCTAAATAAACATTTCTTCAGTTATTCCAAACGTCATGTATAAGGACGCAACTATTTGATCTACACAGGATGGCACATTCAGAATTTGGTTTCTAAATAAACATTTTTTCAGTGATTCCAAACGTCATGTATAAGGACGCAACTATTTGATCTACACAGGATGGCACATTCAGAATTTGGTTTCTAAATAAACATTTCTTCAGTTATTCCAAACGTCATGTATAAGGACGCAACTATTTGATCTACACAGGATGGCACATTCAGTATTTGGTTTCTAAATAAACATTTTTTCAGTGATTCCAAACGTCCTGTATAAGGACGCAACGATTTGATCTACACAGGATGGCACATTCAGTATTTGGTTTCTAAATAAACATTTTTTCAGTGATTCCAAACGTCATGTATAAGGACGCAACTATTTGATCTACACAGGATGGCACATTCAGAATTTGGTTTCTAAATAAACATTTCTTCAGTTATTCCAAACGTCATGTATAAGGACGCAACTATTTGATCTACACAGGATGGCACATTCAGTATTTGGTTTCTAAATAAACATTTTTTCAGTGATTCCAAACGTCCTGTATAAGGACGCAACGATTTGATCTACACAGGATGGCACATTCAGTATTTGGTTTCTAAATAAACATTTTTTCAGTGATTCCAAACGTCCTGTATAAGGACGCAACTATTTGATCTACACAGGATGGCACATTCAGAATTTGGTTTCTAAATAAACATTTTTTCAGTGATTCCAAACGTCATGTATAAGGACGCAACTATTTGATCTACACAGGATGGCACATTCAGAATTTGGTTTCTAAATAAACATTTTTTCAGTGATTCCAAACGTCCTATGGGAAAGGAAAGACGCTGTTTTCTCTTTGGAACCATATATTTGAATGAATGGGAATCTAAACGAACGTCGTATTTATATGTTTTCTAAAAAATCAAAGCCTGTCTGATTCGATTCAATTGAAAGGACTGCTTGGTCCACCACAGCTACTTCCCCTCCAAAAAAGAAATTTACTCTCTGTCACTGAGGTTGAATAAATTGTCCTCCATTTCCATTGTTAATTGATCTTGAGCCATGGCAGCGATTGGCGCAACTGGTGGTTCTGTTGCTTGCGGGTGTGAACGTCCCCGATTGTTGACCAAGTTCGGAATGGATGGACCTGCCTGGCGGGTCAGTGGTATTTGTGACCGTCCATTATTTGGCACTGGAGCAGTTATTGGTGGCTGCTGCGGGACTTGACCATTTGTAGCAACTATTGGCTGGTGGGTTGCAGATAAATTGCTTCGGCTTCGATGATGGACGTATTCGTAAAATGGACGTGGCGGCGATGGTCGATTTGCCAGATTTTGCATGATCTGCCTTGCATTTGGTGTACTGCCGTGCGCAGCTGAACCATTTCCATGTCCATTGTTTATCGTATTTGGATTGTTCGGATTCAATCGGTCGGCCAATGCATTTATTGCGTCGTTTAGGGCCATAACTGTTGCTTCAATGCGGACTTGCGAGCGTTGGATGGCAATCAAATCACGTTGATTTGCGTTCAGCTGATGCATCATTTTGGATGCCCAATTGGGTTTGTCGTTTCGCGACATATTTATAACAGATTTATAACTGTTTTCTATTTTTGATGTTGCCTCGAACAAGATCAGAAAACTACTGTGAATTTTGGGGAAATTTGTATCGTATTTATACCCTAAGAAAGGATTACTTGATTAAATTTAAGTTTTTTAATTTTTTAGAGAACTTAGATTAGTTTACAATTCTACAGTGATTGTAGGTGTTCAGTGAATTTTGAAATTATTCGTTCGAAAGGAGGAATTTTCCGATGAAATCGGCTCCAAGGATTATATTATTTATGTCGGCAACTAAAAAATCGCCGGTATAATATTTTGTATCAACTTTAATTGTTCTGGTTATTTTTCCTAGTATTAGAGGGGAGTTGTTGGTATTAGAATTGTACCGAGGTACATGAGAAGTACTCCCAAATCCAAAGATATTTGGAAAAATTGATATTGAACTACCAGTGTCAAGTAAACAGTTGATGTTTGTGATTTCATCAATACAATAATTATTCATTTTTCTTGAATTTTATTTCGATGCTTTTTGTCTAATAAGCTTCGAGTGAATGCGAAAATTTAGAATTTGTTTTTTTATTTATAGGAAAATTTTTAGAAGAATTTATTTTAAAACTTGGTTACTAAGTCTGAAAAAGAAACTTTTTTTGTTTTTTTTACTGTTTGAACAGAAGATATATCAAAGCAGGGTTTGAGGCGGTCAATACTTATGACCCGGAGTCTCCCGGAGAAGATGGTGTTCCAGTGGAAGCCATTAAACTGGGTGGAGACTCCTTATTAAAGGCAATCACGGCTTTGTTTAATAGATGTCTCCAATGGGAAGAAGTACCAGAAGCCTGGGAAAATGCGGTAATTACATTGCTGCATAAAAAAGGAGACATAACAAAGCTGGAAAATTACCGGCCCATAAGCCTATTGTCAACACTCTACAAGTTGTTTATGAAAATCATTACGAAGAGGAACACTAACAAGTTCGACTTCTACCAACCTGTTGAACAAGCTGCTTTCAGATCTGGTTTCAGCACAAACGACCATTTGCAGGTGATGAGAACGCTTATTGAGAAGTGTCGTGAATACAACATCGACATAGTCTTGCTATTCATAGACTTCGAAAAAGCTTTCGATTCAGTGGAAACATGGTCGATATTGGACGCATTAGACGAATGTAGAGTAGACTCAAGGTACTCCCACACAATTCGATATGTGTACAAAAATGCTACTTCATGTATAAAACTTCATAAGAGCACGGAGAAATTCAGAATCGGCCGAGGTGTAAGGCAGGGTGACCCTATTTCACCGAAATTATTCACGGCGATTCTGCAGAGTATTTTTAGGAAGTTAAACTGGAGTAAAATGGGAATAAAGATAAATGGAGAGTACCTGGGCAATCTCCGCTTCGCTGATGACATTGTACCGATAGCAGCGAATATAGGTCAGGCTCAGCTTATGCTACAACAGTTAAGTGAAGAGGCAATCAAAGTTGGCCTCAAGATGAACTTATCGAAAACAAAAGTCATGACCAACATCAGGGACGATAGAGAAATCAAAATTGGTGACACTGTCATTGAACTAGTCGACAGCTATGTATATCTAGGACATAAACTGAAGTTAGGTCTCGACAACCAGACTGCAGAAATAAGACGTAGGATTGGTCTTGCATGGGCAGCGTTCGGAAAACTCAGACTAATTTTCAAAAGCAAAATGAATAATAGTCTGAAACGCAAAGTTTTCGACACTTGTGTCCTTCCAGTGCTCACTTATGGAGCGGAAACGTTAACTTTAACAAAAGCATCCGAAGATAAATTGAGAGTGACACAAAGAGCCATGGAATGGAGTATGCTCGGAATAACACTCAGAGACAGAATGACGAATCAATGGATTCGACAACAAACCAGGGTCGTTGATGTCATGGAAAGAATAGCATCTCTGAAATGGAGCTGGGCGGGACATATTGCAAGAAGGACAGACGAACGTTGGACCAAAAAGATCATGAACTGGCGACCATATAAAAGACGAGCTATAGGTAGACCACCAGAGAGATGGACAAACGGAATTAAGAATATTGCAGGTACAAACTGGCAGCAAATGGCAATGGATCGTACGAAATGGAAAGAAGTTGGAGAGGCCTACATCCAGCAGTGGATAGAAACAGGCTGAAAAAGAAGAAGAAGAAGAATACTTATGACTTTTTCTTTGCCTTTAATTTTTAAGGTGAAGATGAAGAATTTGTTGTCTCTTTTAATAATTTCAAAAGGTCCTTCGTAATGTGGTTGTAATGGTTTTTAGCCCCGTACGAAGTACGAAGGGGCTTATAGGATTACGATGCCGTGTGTAATTGATGGAATTCGAAGCAGACGGTAAGGGCAAAGTGTTTGCCTATGTTTATAGATGACGAATACGCAATAAAAATTTGGGCCGTCTGTCCGTCTGTCCGTCTGTCCGTCACGTCGATATCTTGAGTAAATCAAATCCGATTTCAAAAATTTTTTTTTCCCCTGAAAGATAGTCAAAATAGTGAGGCTAAGTTCGAAGATGGGCATATTCGGGTCGGCCCTTCGTGAGTTAGGGCCACCTAAGTGATTTAAGGTCTTTTGGTGATATTTATGGCAAAATAAACGATGGAAATGTAAATGACACGGCAAATGATAGGTATTGTCAATACCAATCCAGGAAAAAAAAGTTTTTTAAAATCGGGTGAGTGGACCGTGAGTTAGGGCCTTAGAAGTGAAAAGCTACTGGGGCCCTATGCGTATTTTACATACAACTCGAGTAAATTTCATCCGTTTTTCGTAATTTTTGTTTCATGTGAAAGATAATCGAACACCGAATAGAATGTTGTTGAAAAAAAAATTAAATTTGGGTCCTTGGACTAAGGCCGCTACTAGGGCCCTATGTGTATTTTACATATAACTCGAGCAAATTTCATCCGTTTTTCGTAATTTTTGTTTCATTTGGAAGGTAATCAAAGGCCGAATAGAATGTTGTTGAAAAAAAAAAAAAAATTGGGTCCTCGGACTAAGACCGCTACTAGGGCCCTATGTGTATTTTACATATAACTCGAGCAAATTTCATCCGTTTTTCGTAATTTTTGTTTCATTTGAAAGGTAATCAAAGGCCGAATAGAATGTTGTTGAAAAAAAATTAAATTTGGGTCCTCGGACTAAGGCCGCTACTAGGGCCCTATGCGTATTTTACATACAACTCGAGTAAATTTCATCCGTTTTTCGTAATTTTTGTTTCATTTGAAAGATAGTCGAACACCGAATAGAATGTTGTTGAAAAAAAATTAAATTTGGGTCCTTGGACTAAGGCCGCTACTAGGGCCCTATGTGTATTTTACATATAACTCGAGCAAATTTCATCCGTTTTTCGTAATTTTTGTTTCATTTGGAAGGTAATCAAAGGCCGAATAGAATGTTGTTGAAAAAAAAAAAATTTGGGTCCTCGGACTAAGACCGCTACTAGGGCCCTATGTGTATTTTACATATAACTCGAGCAAATTTCATCCGTTTTTTCGTAATTTTTGTTTCATTTGAAAGGTAATCAAAGGCCGAATAGAATGTTGTTGAAAAAAAAATAAATTTGGGTCCTCGGACTAAGGCCGCTACTAGGGCCCTATGCGTATTTTACATACAACTCGAGTAAATTTCATCCGTTTTTCGTAATTTTTGTTTCATTTGAAAGATAATCGAACACCGAATAGAATGTTGTTGAAAAAAAATTAAATTTGGGTCCTTGGACTAAGGCCGCTACTAGGGCCCTATGTGTATTTTACATATAACTCGAGCAAATTTCATCCGTTTTTCGTAATTTTTGTTTCATTTGGAAGGTAATCAAAGGCCGAATAGAATGTTGTTGAAAAAATAAATAAATTTGGGTCCTCGGACTAAGACCGCTACTAGGGCCCTATGTGTATTTTACATATAACTCGAGCAAATTTCATCCGTTTTTCGTAATTTTTGTTTCATTTGAAAGGTAATCAAAGGCCGAATAGAATGTTGTTGAAAAAAAATTAAATTTGGGTCCTCGGACTAAGGCCGCTACTAGGGCCCTATGTGTATTTTACATATAACTCGAGCAAATTTCATCCGTTTTTCGTAATTTTTGTTTCATTTGAAAGGTAATCAAAGGCCGAATAGAATGTTGTTGAAAAAAAATTAAATTTGGGTCCTCGGACTAAGGCCGCTACTAGGGCCCTATGTGTATTTTACATATAACTCGAGCAAATTTCATCCGTTTTTCGTAATTTTTGTTTCATTTGGAAGGTAATCAAAGGCCGAATAGAATGTTGTTGAAAAAATAAATAAATTTGGGTCCTCGGACTAAGACCGCTACTAGGGCCCTATGTGTATTTTACATATAACTCGAGCAAATTTCATCCGTTTTTCGTAATTTTTGTTTCATTTGAAAGGTAATCAAAGGCCGAATAGAATGTTGTTGAAAAAAAATTAAATTTGGGTCCTCGGACTAAGGCCGCTACTAGGGCCCTATGTGTATTTTACATATAACTCGAGCAAATTTCATCCGTTTTTCGTAATTTTTGTTTCATTTGAAAGGTAATCAAAGGCCGAATAGAATGTTGTTGAAAAAAAATTAAATTTGGGTCCTCGGACTAAGGCCGCTACTAGGGCCCTATGCGTATTTTACATACAACTCGAGTAAATTTCATCCGTTTTTCGTAATTTTTGTTTCATTTGAAAGATAATCGAACACCGAATAGAATGTTGTTGAAAAAAAATTAAATTTGGGTCCTTGGACTAAGGCCGCTACTAGGGCCCTATGTGTATTTTACATATAACTCGAGCAAATTTCATCCGTTTTTCGTAATTTTTGTTTCATTTGGAAGGTAATCAAAGGCCGAATAGAATGTTGTTGAAAAAATAAATAAATTTGGGTCCTCGGACTAAGACCGCTACTAGGGCCCTATGTGTATTTTACATATAACTCGAGCAAATTTCATCCGTTTTTCGTAATTTTTGTTTCATTTGAAAGGTAATCAAAGGCCGAATAGAATGTTGTTGAAAAAAAATTAAATTTGGGTCCTCGGACTAAGGCCGCTACTAGGGCCCTATGCGTATTTTACATACAACTCGAGTAAATTTCATCCGTTTTTCGTAATTTTTGTTTCATTTGAAAGATAATCGAACACCGAATAGAATGTTGTTGAAAAAAAATTAAATTTGGGTCCTTGGACTAAGGCCGCTACTAGGGCCCTATGTGTATTTTACATATAACTCGAGCAAATTTCATCCGTTTTTCGTAATTTTTGTTTCATTTGGAAGGTAATCAAAGGCCGAATAGAATGTTGTTGAAAAAATAAATAAATTTGGGTCCTCGGACTAAGACCGCTACTAGGGCCCTATGTGTATTTTACATATAACTCGAGCAAATTTCATCCGTTTTTCGTAATTTTTGTTTCATTTGAAAGGTAATCAAAGGCCGAATAGAATGTTGTTGAAAAAAAATTAAATTTGGGTCCTCGGACTAAGGCCGCTACTAGGGCCCTATGCGTATTTTACATACAACTCGAGTAAATTTCATCCGTTTTTCGTAATTTTTGTTTCATTTGAAAGATAATCGAACACCGAATAGAATGTTGTTGAAAAAAAAATTAAATTTGGGTCCTTGGACTAAGGCCGCTACTAGGGCCCTATGTGTATTTTACATATAACTCGAGCAAATTTCTTCCGTTTTTCGTAATTTTTGTTTCATTTGGAAGGTAATCAAAGGCCGAATAGAATGTTGTTGAAAAAAAATTAAATTTGGGTCCTCGGACTAAGGCCGCTACTAGGGCCCTATGTGTATTTTACATATAACTCGAGCAAATTTTCGTATTTTTTGTTTCATTTGGAAGGTAATCAAAGGCCGAATAGAATGTAGTTGAAAAAAAAAATTGGATCCTCGGACTGAGGCCGATACTAGGCCCTATGTGTATTTATACTCAATAAATTAAAATTTTAGGACTATTTGAAATTTTTGTTTTATTCCCTTGACTGAAAGTCAGGGTCTTACACCAGAAAATACCGAAAAATGTGGGTAACAAAAAGGTTCACTGTGATTGAAAATGTATGAAATGCTATGAAAAACGTTAAATGTGGGTAACAAAAAATCGTTGAGGGCACGATAACTTGAGTAATTTTTAACCAATTTGGATGATTCTTTTTTTTAAATTTGTGGAAGTAAAATACCGAGGCTAAGTTCGAAGACGGGCTATGTGGGACGAAGGATCTGGAAGCTATCCCAGAAAAACAGGATTTTACACTGTTGATTATAGCCTCAATCGAAAAGGATTACTATGATGAAATTTGATTTTGTTGCGTAGTGTGTGTAAATCGTATAAGTATGTTTTCGATAATGTGCATGAAACAAGTAGAAAGAAAAATTTCGGCACTACATGCCCAGCCTCTAACCGGTAAACATCCCTTGTTAGTGAACTGCTAACAATTTGATAGTTGACTAACAATTTGATAGTTGACTATCAACTTGATAGTTGACTATCAAATTTGATAGTTGACTATCAAATTTGATAGTTGACTAACAACTTGATAGTTGACTATCAAATTTGATAGTTGACTAACAAATTTAATGCGTCTACTACCAAAGAAAGATGTTTTTTTACTCAAGGTCTTACGGCAGAAAAATGTCATGAGCACACTAAGATTGAAAAGTGTAGGAAATTTTATGAAAAACGTTAAATGTAACCATCATTTTTTGTAGGCAATATAAGATATATAAGTCATTCTCAACAAATTTCTGAATATTTTTTTTAAATTCATTATTCTAACAATCAAACAAAATGTGTTACAATTCCCATACGAGTGCGAAGTTTGCGGCCAGAGCGAAGCGAGGGCCATAATTCTCACGAGTCGTAATAATTTTATGGGATATTATTTTCGACTAATAGAAAAATTCAATTTTACCGATAAAAAATAACCGATAGAAATGTGGTACATGTCGCTGACATCTCTTCAGTAAATCAGTAAAAAGTAAAACAAAATTGTCTTTCATTCACTCTTTGTCGTTCCTAGCGAATTCATCCTTTTACAAAATGTAACTTAAAGACGTTTTGTTCGTTCCTTGGGAAATTCATCCTTCTACGAAATGTAACTTAAAGACGTTTTGTCAATTCCTCACTTTCGTCGTTTTCTGAATCGACAAAAGTGAAGAAACGAAAAAAAAAATTATTAATTTATCGGTCGTTTATTACCATCCACATTTTATTCACGAGTGACGTAAATACTTGTAAAATACTGGGGACTTCCTTTTTGTACAAAACTGTAAGAGAAGAACATCTATCGGTTTTTTTATTTTTTAACAAAGTGAAAGAGTCCTCTCATCGTACATTTGTAAAACTCCGCATCTACTCTGATTAAATTTGACAAAATGGCAATCAAACAGAATAATAGATAGCTCATACGAGTGGGAAGTTTGCGGCCAGAGCGAAGCGAGGGCCGTAATACACACGAGTCGCATTTTATTTCCGATTTGTGGTTGATTGAAAATCTTGCTGCAAATTTATAAGAAAAATGAGAACTCAAAGATCATTCGGTCTTCGAAGATTTATTTGAAGAACTTTTTCTGTCAAATTTCGTTATCATGTTTAGAGTAATCGATATATTAAATGTAGGCATTTGTATCAGTGATGCTTCGGAAGTTCAACAATGAAATTGGTCAAAAATATATTGAAAAAATTGTCAGTCAAGGGACCTGACCCGCCCAAAAGGTGGGACCTAGTTTGAAAGGAACGTCGTACGGGGCTTCGTAATTGCGCTATGCGCAATTTCTAAGATGTACACATTACATAATAATTTTACTTTAACTACTTTAACCGGCGCAGATTTCAAAGATCACAACTAGTTCAGAAAAGTGAAAGGATTGACGTACAACGGCTTTACACACAAAATGAAGAATTTGCTACGAAAATGACTGCCGAATTAGATAACGTCAACAATCAATGTGAAACATTGGACGAATTGAATACCAAAATCGTCGATACAATAATGGGTTTCATGAAATCCAAATGCAAATCCGTCCAAGGGAAAGAATCAAAACTCAGCAGAGAAACATTAGACCTGATCGCAAGCATAGCAGAGTTGGTAAAAAACGGAGGACGAGATTCGGTGGAATACCGGAACCTGTCTAAAAGTATCAACAAAGCAAGGAGATCAGATGAAAGAAAATATAATGTCCAATTGGCTCAAAACATAATTGAAGCTAACTGCAATATGAAAGTCCTACGGAGAAAAATGACAAACGCCAAAAAAGAAATCTTCAAATTACGAGACAAAACAGGAACGATTCAAACGGATCGAAATGCGATATTAAACATTGCAACAGAATTTTATGAGAATTTGTTTTCTTCAGCAAGACAGAGCCCAACGGAAGAAACCGAAGATAGACCAATAATAAGAAACGTGGGATCGGAGGATATGCCCGACATAACTGTTGATGAAGTCAAAGCTGCAGTAGCCGAGATGAAAAACAAAAAGTCTCCCGGAGAAGATGGTGTTCCAGTGGAAGCCATTAAACTAGGTGGAGACTCATTATTAAAGGCAATCACGGCTTTGTTTAATCAATGTCTCCAATGGGAAGAAGTACCAGAAGCCTGGGAAAATGCGGTAATTACATTGCTGCATAAAAAAGGAGACATAACAAAGCTGGAAAATTACCGACCCATAAGCCTATTGTCAACACTCTACAAGTTGTTTATGAAAATCATTACGAAGAGGAACACTAACAAGTTCGACTTCTACCAACCTGTTGAACAAGCTGCTTTCAGATCTGGTTTCAGCACAAACGACCATTTGCAGGTGATGAGAACGCTTATTGAGAAGTGTCGTGAATACAACATCGACATAGTCTTGCTATTCATAGACTTCGAAAAAGCTTTCGATTCAGTGGAAACATGGTCGATATTGGACGCATTAGACGAATGTAGAGTAGACTCAAGGTACTCCAACACAATTCGATATGTGTACAAAAATGCTACTTCATGTATAAAACTTCATAAGAGCACGGAGAAATTCAGAATTGGCCGAGGTGTAAGGCAGGGTGACACCATTTCACCGAAATTATTCACGGCGATTCTGCAGAGTATTTTTAGGAAGTTAAACTGGAGTAAAATGGGATTAAAGATAAATGGAGAGTACCTGAGCAATCTCCGCTTCGCTGATGACATTGTACCGATAGCAGCGAATCTAGGTCAGGCTCAGCTTATGCTACAACAGTTAAGTGAAGAGGCGAGCAAAGTTGGCCTCAAGATGAACTTATCGAAAACAAAAGTCATGACCAACATCGGGGACGATAGAGAAATCAAAATTGGTGACACTGTCATTGAACGAGTCGACAGCTATGTATATCTAGGACATAAACTGAAGTTAGGTCTGGACAACCAAACTGCAGAAATAAGACGTAGGATTGGTCTTGCATGGGCAGCGTTCGGAAAACTCAGACTAATTTTCAAAAGCAAAATGAATAATTGTCTGAAACGTAAAGTTTTCGACACTTGTGTCCTTCCAGTGCTCACTTATGGAGCGGAAACGTTAACTTTAACAAAAGCATCCGAAGATAAATTGAGAGTGACACAAAGAGCCATGGAACGGAGTATGCTTGGAATAACACTCAGAGACAGAATGACGAATCAATGGATTCGACAACAAACCAGGGTCGTTGATGTCATGGAAAGAATAGCATCTCTGAAATGGAGCTGGGCGGGACATATTGCAAGAAGGACAGACGAACGTTGGACCAAAAAGATCATGAACTGGCGACCATATAAAAGACGAGCTATAGGTAGACCACCAGAGAGATGGACAAACGGAATTAAGAATATTGCAGGTACAAACTGGCAGCAAATGGCAATGGATCGTACGAAATGGAAAGAAGTTGGAGAGGCCTACATCCAGCAGTGGATAGAAACAGGCTGAAAAAGAAGAAGAAGAAGAAGAACCGGCGCATAGGCTTACGGTCAAAGTAGGGTGACAGACGCACTAGGGTCATGTACGCAATAGATATACGGGTTTGTACGGGGCTCAGTCGCAGCAAACGCTCCGACTGTTCTGATGGCTCGTTTATAACCATCCTTACGAACGAAGGCGTGTGCACAAGTTTTTAAATCTTTAAAAACAAAAATTTTTGTTTGTGGTGATTCGAGGAAGGAATCGGTTGAATATCATCCATATGTCGTTTTAATTTTTCAACGAATGTAAACGTATCTTTCGTTTCGTTTCGTTCAGTTTTGTGGAAAAAATGGTATGGTAAACGAATGCCTGAACCATAAACCATTTCTGCTACTGAGGTGTTCAAATTAGGTAGGATTACTGAACGTAATCCTTTTTTTTCTAATGCGTTCAACATTTTAGTCAAAAAATTTGATTATATGGAATGCCATTGAATGTTCCGAACATGCCAGTATAGCTCCGAGAATAATAATAATAAAATAATAACGTAATCCTAATAAAACGATTGGTAATTATTGTACCCAGTTAGTATTGGCGTGACATTCAATAGCAGTTTTAAGTGTTCTGTGCCATCGCTCTACCATACCGTTTGCTTGAGGATGGTAAGTGGTCAGAGACTATTTTGAGAAATTTATTTCTCAAAAATTTCTCACAATTCTCAAATTTCTCAAAAATTTCTTAAATTTTTCAAATTTCTCAAAGATTTCTCAAATTTCTCAAAGATTTCTTAAATTTCTCAAATTTCTCAAAAATTTCTCAAAATTTTCTCAAATATCTTAATAATCTTAAAGAGAATTAAAAACTCAATCCAACCCAAAAAACGCGGAATATTCTAACCAATCAAGGTTCTACGCTATAGAGCGAAACATGTAGAATATTAAGAGTAAGATTGTAAGATATGCGAATTAATTATGCATAGAATCTCTTAAATTGAAAATCATCATCATTTATTAGAGAAAGCAAAACGGAAAATTGGAATGCGAAGAGATTCAATCTCTGAGATTGTCTGAACATAACCAAGTCCCGTTATAAACATTTAGCGTGCTATGGTTAATCCATAATGTAACCACCAAGGTTGCATTTGCGCCACTAAACTTGAAAATCTGTCGCTACTAGCGTTAGCGCTCACTAGAATGTCATTAAAGAAACAGTTTTCGCCGATCGCGAATCATTTTGCTAATGAAAAATAGAACTTTTCTCTGATCTACAAGAATTGAACAAATCGTCATTTGGCAGACTAAAGAAAAAGATCATTTAAACCTTCAACATGTACGGACCTTTCAAGGGTTACTTGATTACTCTGTATTTTCTGATCCAAAAGTTTACAAACATGCAAAGCAGTTGTCATCGAATCTTAATTTAGCGAAACATTAGCTACCGCTGTTAGGATACCGCGGCCGCTACATTTTCATTAGCGAATAACTTTAACAACGGTTACATTTCTGACGAACTAGTTCGTTGAGAGCCAATACCCAAGGCTGGCACCGCTCCTGAAGAGTTCGAGTGGCGATCGCGCTCATACTCTCATTTTGAAAGATGAACGCCAACCTTGCTATACCCTTGACGGAAAATCAGACATTTTTGGTAAAGTAAATACTTTCATGCATTTTATTCTTCTGATATTCGTTGAAAATTGGAACGTCAAAAAATCAAAAAACAGTGAAAGTTCTGTATTCTTTTGTAAATACGTTTCACAATCAAATTTCAAACATTTCGCGTCCGTAAAACCCTTATAACACACCCAAGAATTTATGTGGCGAAAATGTTTGCCCCCCACGGGAAGAAGTACAGTTGGCCGTCTGATGCTACAATGCATGAAACCATAAATACAAATACAAATGAACAATACAGAGACTTTAACTCTTACATTAGGTCCTTGATGGAAATCTTTTTGAATATAATACTGAGGAATTTAATTCTGTGCTGAAAAATATTTTTGGAAATTGGTTGCGATTTACTCAAATTATTGGATAGTTGCGGGAGATGGCGAATGTGTTTCACGAAAACACGGAAAAAACGATCCTGAGGTTTACTCAAAAATATTCCGTCGAAGAAAAGCAATAAGTTTTCCTTGCCTTGAGTACTCGGTTAACAAATGCGTTAAATATGCGTGTTTCACATTTGACCACATAATTTTACATTTAAAAGCGCAGTCTATTTTGTCCGATTTTTAAGTAAAATTTTAGTAAATATATTGAATGAAAGATGCTGATTTTAATGTGCATGGAAATAAATCAGAACCAGCGATGAAATTTCCATCCGATCCACAAAAACTGGAAGAAAAATGACATCTTATACGAAAGAATGTGGCAACAGATCGTTATGAATTTAACGCATTTGTTAACCGAGTACTCAAGGCAAGGAAAACTTTTTGATTTTCTTGGGCGAAATATTTTTAAGTAAATCTCAGGATCGTTTTTTCCGTGTTTTCGTGAAACACATTCGCCATCTCCCGCAACTCCCAGGAAATATTACAAACACGCATTTAACGTTTTTGATCACATTTCCATACATTCTCAATCAAAGTGATTGCGTTACATTTTCTTTTGTAAGACCTATACCTTACGGTCAATGTTAGTATTAAATTCAGTGATAATCTGTGGCTTCCTTATTTTACGCCATTAAAAGAATACAAACTACAAACAGTAATCAATTTCTCAAATTTCTCAAAAATTTCTCAAATTTCTCAAGGATTTCTTAAATTTTCCAAATTTCTCAAATTTCTTAAAATTCTCAAAATTTCTCAAAAAATTTCTCAAAAATAGTCTCTGTAAGTGGTAGTGCGGTATCTTTTAGTACCGAGTAACTTGTTTAATTCTTTAAACAAGTCGGACTCGAATTGCTTTCCTTGGTCTGTGGTAATGATGTCAGGAACACCAAAACGAGAGATCCAGTGAAAAAGTAATTCTTTAGCTACTGTTTCAGCTGTAGAGTCTTTAATTGGAATGGCTTCAGGCCATCTTGTAAAACGATCAATAATTGTTAAACAATATTGAAATCCTTCAGAAGATGGAAGTTTACCAACAATGTCTACATGTATGTGGCTGAAGCGTTCATTAGGAACTTCGATAGGGTGAATTGGGCTCGAGTTGTGTCTTGTTATTTTCGACTTTTGACAAGGTATACAACTTTGGCAAAATTTCTTTATGTCTTTGGACATACTTGGCCAGACAAAATCTTTTTTTATTAAACTTGTTGAAGCTTTAAAACCTGGATGTGAAAGCTTGTGAACATTGTCGAAAACAATTTTTCGGTAACTTGGTGGAATAACTGGTCGCAGTTTTCCGGTAGAAATATCGCAATGTAGTTTCGAACCGTTATAGTCTGTTTTAACAATTTTTAGACTAGTATCAAGCTTTGTTAAAAAATCTTTATCTTGATTTTGTGCTTGTGATATTAGTTTGTAGTCAATCGAACTTTCAAAGGAAATTGAGTAGATTTGATTGATAATGTTGATGCGAGAAAGAGCATCGGCTACAACATTTTTCTTACCTGGAACGTGTCGTATGTCAGTGGAAAATTGGGAAATGTAATTTAATTGTCGAATCTGACGGGGTGTTGCTTTGCCATCTGTTTGGTTAAACGCATGCGTTAATGGTTTATGATCGGTGAAAATGGTAAAGTCTGTACCTTCTAGAGTTGGACGAAAGTGTTTAATTCCCTCGTAAATGGCGAGAAGTTCTTTATCGTACGTTGAGTACTTAGTTTGAGCTGGTGTTAACTTTTGTGAGTAAAACGACAGTGGTTCCCATTTTTCTATATTCCATTGGAGGACGACACCTCCCAAAGCATGGTCGGAAGCGTCAACATGCATTGAGATTTTAGCATTTGGGTTAGGATGGACGAGCAAAGTCGCATTTGCTAAATCTGTTTTGGATTTGTCGAAAGCTTCTAACATTTCAGGAGTCCAGTTGACTGGCGTTTTATGATAATAACTTTTATCTTTTTTAACATTTCTTTTCATGCAGGTAAAAAGTGGAATTTGTGTTTCCGCTGCGTGAGGTAAGAAACGTCGGAAAAAATTTATCATTCCAAGAAAACGTTTAAGCTTATGAAGAGTTGGAGGTAGTGGATAATTCAAAATGGTTTTAACTTGAGAATCAAGTGGTTTGGTACCATGTTCGTTTATTGTGAAACCGAGAAACTGAATTTCTTTTACTCCGAAAACACACTTGTTAAGTTTATCACTATTCCATATTCATTGAGTCGCTTTAAAAGCGTGCGTAAATGTTGCATATGTTCCTGTTCGTTCTCTGATACTATTAAAATATCGTCGAGATAGACAAAACAAAAGTTTAAATCTCGAAGAATTTCATCTATGAAACGTTGGAACGTCTGAGCAGCATTACATAAACCGAAGGTCATATTTGGGAATTCAAAAAGACCGAATGGTATGATAATTGCTGTTTTTTGGATATCTTCTGCGTGCATAGGAATTTGATGATAGGCTCTTATTAAGTCTATTTTACTGAAGATCTTTTTACCGTGTAAAAAATAATTGAATTCTTGGATATTTGGGATTGGGTAACGATCTGGTAATGTATGTGCATTTAATCTACGATAGTCGCGGTGAAAACAGCGGTGGACAATTTGTAATAATTCGATGTTTCACATTGTGTTTCCGTTGTGATTTTCGAAAAGTTGACATGTCCAGTAAATCTGGGAATTCGTTAACCAATTGATGGTAGATGGAAATGTTAGAAATTACTTTGACTAGATAATTCAAGCATTATGTTGAATTTTAATTCCGTTTGTTGACAACGAAGTCAAATTATCAATCAGTTTATTATTTTTTATATCTACTAATAAATCGAATTTTTGGAGTAGGTCGGATCCGATGATGGGTTGTTGCACGTCTGCAATAACAAAAATCCAACGAATGTTACGTCGGAGACCCAGGTTTAGGGTGACGGACTTGCTTCCGTAAGTTTTAATTTGCGAACCGTTAGCGGCATGCAAAGTAAAATTACATGAAGTGTGACCTTTTTCATTTGAGTTAGGTGGAATGACACTGATGTCAGCACCCGTTTCGATTAAGTAGTTTCTTCCAGAATTTTTTTCTTTTACGTAAAGGCGACTAATAATTTTGCCTTTGTCGAATGGCGCCGAGTTCGACTGGCTGTTTAGTTTTTTGTTTTAAAAGTACAAGGTGGATCCGTCTTGGGATCGCATTTCTTTGCTTTCTGTATCGTTGGTGATACCAACAATGATTGGGGTTATATTGTTTTCGCCGAGGCGAACGGGATTGAGAACGATTACTTTTAGCAGATCTGGGGTGAGATCTAGAACGATTGATGTCTTTTTGCAAAGAATCAATCTTTTCTTCTAACTTGCAGATCTGTTTCGTGAAATCGCTGTGGTAAAATAAAGCATTAATTGAAGTACGGTCGATGGTTTCGTAAATTTTATCTGCTAAAATTACTTGTTGTTCAAGTGGTGTGGTAGAGCAAGACAAAATGGCCTGTATTTGTTGTGGTAATCGGTTTGTCCACAATTCAAGTAACAAGTCATCTCCAACTTTACCACAAGACTTGTCTTTCATTTTTCGGTATAAATCGGAAGGTTTCTCATCAACCAAAGAAAGATCGTTAAAAAGAGTCTTAAGTTTTTTACGATCGGAATCTGCGAATTGATTCGTTAACCGGTTCTTCAGGGTCTGGTATTTATTGTTATCTGGTGGATTTTTAACAATATCGCTGACTACTGATAAGGTGTCAGTATCTAATTTGTCAACTATGTGGTTATATTTTGATAAATCAGCTCTAATACCAGCTGTTGCAAATTGTGCTTCAATTTGAAAGAACCAGAGATCTGGGTCAGCTTTCCAGAAAGGTGGAATTTTTATCTGGACAGTATTTACTCTGCCCCCATCACGAAAATTAGCTGCTATATTTTCATTGCCGTCGACTTCATCTTCGACGTTTGCAGCTGGATGTTGGTGCTGCGGTTGTTGACCTTCAGCCATGTTATTAAGCAGTTAAGCTAAATAGTAGGAAGAAGGGAAAATGTGGATTTTGTTTTAGGACAAAAACCTTTTAAAGTGGTAAATTCGATTTGTTATTAGAAACAAAATCGAATTTGTAGCAACTGGTTGTTATCTTTAGCGTAAGCTGTAGATATTTTTTGTTGACTGGAAAATGTATCCAAAGTCGGGGTCACCAATTATATGGGAAAGGAAAGACGATGTTTTCTCTTTGGAACCATATATTTGAATGAATGGGAATCTAAACGAACATCGTATTTATTTGTTTTCTACAAAATCAAAGCCTGTCTGATTCGATTCAATTGAATTCAATTCAATTCAATTGGTCCACCACAGTCCTGTATAAGGACACAACGATTTGATCTACACAGGATGGCACATTCAGAATTTGGTTTCTAAATAAACATTTTTTCAGTGATTCCAAACGTCATGTATAAGGACGCAACGATTTGATCTACACAGGATGGCACATTCAGTATTTGGTTTCTAAATAAACATTTTTTCAGTGATTCCAAACGTCATGTATAAGGACGCAACGATTTGATCTACACAGGATGGCACATTCAGTATTTGGTTTCTAAATAAACATTTTTTCAGTGATTCCAAACGTCCTGTATAAGGACGCAACGATTTGATCTACACAGGATGGCACATTCAGAATTTAGTTTCTAAATAAACATTTTTGATATGGGTAGATTATTATTAGATTACGTGGTTGACTGTCGAAGGAGAAATAATTTCCAGGATTATTTCGTTGTTTTCGTTGAAAGGAATTTTCGAAAAGCGGATATTTTGAAATTGAAGTTATTGGATAGATCAGAACAGATTTGGTATATACGTTGATAATCACTTTCTGATCAAGGAGTTTTGAAAGGTGATTTTTTGTATCGAAATTTTTTGTATGGAAATGATGCTCACCGATTTAGGCAGCTTTTTCTCATAATTGTCGTCAGTCATCGAAGAAATAGCAGTCGAAGCAATACGTGGAAGCTGTAAAATTTATAACAATCATGTATACGATCCAGTTATATGATTTACCAATTATTATTAACCGAAATATTATAAAACTGTTCAGTATACTGTGTCATTATGGCAACCATTGATGGATGGCAGTGATTTATTGAAAAATAAATATATATATATATATACTAAATTCCCAAAATTCCCAAAAATTCACTAAAATTCTCAAAAATTTCCAAAAATTCCCTAAATTCCTAAAAATTCCCTAAATTACCAAAAATTCACGGAAAAAAAAAACAAATATTTCAGAACATATTGAATATAATATATTCAGTAAATTGAGATTAAGCGGCATATCGCCAAAACTGGAGGTGATGGTGTGAAGGTGTGATAGGGGAACAAGTGGTCTCCGATTTTAAGGAGTGATAGATTCGTCTTTAATTCTAGAGAATCGTACCTTTAATTTTTTTCGAACATTTTTTTAAATTTTCGGTTAAAGTGTTCAATTAATTCCCAAAATTCCCAAAAATTCCCAAAAATTCCCTAAATTCCCAAAAATTCCCAAAAATTCCCTAAATTCCCAAAAATTCTCAAAAACGATTCCCAAATATTAGGCTCTGTTGTCGTCTACGATACCAATGGATTGAATGTTTGATTCTTCCGATTCGACCTAAAATTATGAAAGGAAATTATAACAAATTAGTTTTCAAAAATATGTTTCTGAAAGAGGAAACAAACCTGTTCGTGAACTGATACGTGCTTACGCTCGGTTTGAACATGGGTTCCTGGTCGGTTTGGTAAAAGTAACAGCACCTTGTCGTCGTTAGAATTCTGCTTCATAACATACAGTTCTTCTTGGAGCTTCTCGTTTTTAAGAGCCAACTGAGCATTAATGTTCTCAGTTTCTTCAACACGATTTTCGAATTCACCAATTAACATGTTTGTACGGGCTTTCAAATTGTTAAGTGTTAAGCTCAGATTTTCATTTTTCTTCAATTCAATTTTTGCTAAATCCAATTCATGCTGGATTTTCACGTTTGTGTCGGTCTTGTAGAATCTTGATATTCGCCTCGGTCAGTTCGATGTTTCTTTTATCTGCAGCGGACAACTTGTGGTGCAATTCCTCAATTGTACCATCCGGATTCGAATTCAACAGGGCCGTATCTAGATGGAGCGCAGGGGGGGGGGGGCGCCCCTCCTAGCGAAGTCATTTTTTCAATTTTTTTTAATTTTTCCCATACAAAATAATTTTTTTGGACCTTCCGCCCCCCCTAGCGCACTCAGATTTTGAAGTCTGGATACGGCCCTGGATTTCAAATTGGTTAAATGATCAGACTGTTTATCGTTCGTTTTGTACAACTTGACGTTATGTACAACCGATATGGATGATTGGGTGAATCCTGTAAATCCTTCAAATTGGATTCCTTCTTCTTCTTCTTTTTCAGCCTGTTTCTATCCACTGCTGGATGTAGGCCTCTCCAACTTCTTTCCATTTCGTACGATCCATTGCCATTTGCTGCCAGTTTGTACCTGCAATATTCTTAATTCCGTTTGTCCATCTCTCTGGTGGTCTACCTATAGCTCGTCTTTTATATGGTCGCCAGTTCATGATCTTTTTGGTCCAACGTTCGTCTGTCCTTCTTGCAATATGTCCCGCCCAGCTCCATTTCAGAGATGCTATTCTTTCCATGACATCAACGACCCTGGTTTGTTGTCGAATCCATTGATTCGTCATTCTGTCTCTGAGTGTTATTCCGAGCATACTCCGTTCCATGGCTCTTTGTGTCACTTTCAATTTATCTTCGGATGCTTTCGTTAAAGTTAACGTTTCCGCTCCATAAGTGAGCACTGGAAGGACACAAGTGTCGAAAACTTTGCGTTTCAGACTATTATTCATTTTGCTTTTGAAAATTAGTCTGAGTTTTCCGAACGCTGCCCATGCAAGACCAATCCTACGTCTTATTTCTGCAGTTTGGTTGTCCAGACCTAACTTCAGTTTATGTCCTAGATATACATAGCTGTCGACTCGTTCAATGACAGTGTCACCAATTTTGATTTCTCTATCGTCCCCGATGTTGGTCATGACTTTTGTTTTCGATAAGTTCATCTTGAGGCCAACTTTGCTCGCCTCTTCACTTAACTGTTGTAGCATAAGCTGAGCCTGACCTAGATTCGCTGCTATCGGTACAATGTCATCAGCGAAGCGGAGATTGCTCAGGTACTCTCCATTTATCTTTATTCCCATTTTACTCCAGTTTAACTTCCTAAAAATACTCTGCAGAATCGCCGTGAATAATTTCGGTGAAATGGTGTCACCCTGCCTTACACCTCGGCCAATTCTGAATTTCTCCGTGCTCTTATGAAGTTTTATACATGAAGTAGCATTTTTGTACACATATCGAATTGTGTTGGAGTACCTTGAGTCTACTCTACATTCGTCTAATGCGTCCAATATCGACCATGTTTCCACTGAATCGAAAGCTTTTTCGAAGTCTATGAATAGCAAGACTATGTCGATGTTGTATTCACGACACTTCTCAATAAGCGTTCTCATCACCTGCAAATGGTCGTTTGTGCTGAAACCAGATCTGAAAGCAGCTTGTTCAACAGGTTGGTAGAAGTCGAACTTGTTAGTGTTCCTCTTCGTAATGATTTTCATAAACAACTTGTAGAGTGTTGACAATAGGCTTATGGGTCGGTAATTTTCCAGCTTTGTTATGTCTCCTTTTTTATGCAGCAATGTAATTACCGCATTTTCCCAGGCTTCTGGTACTTCTTCCCACTGGAGACATTGATTAAACAAAGCCGTGATTGCCTTTAATAATGAGTCTCCACCTAGTTTAATGGCTTCCACTGGAACACCATCTTCTCCGGGAGACTTTTTGTTTTTCATCTCGGCTACTACGGTCTTGACTTCATCAACAGTTATGTCGGGCATATCCTCCGATCCCACGTTTCTTATTATTGGTCTATCTTCGGTTTCTTCCGTTGGACTCTGTCTTGCTGAAGAAAACAAATTCTCATAAAATTCTGTTGCAACGTTTAATATCGCATTTCGATCCGTTTGGATCGTTCCTGTTTTGTCTCGTAGTTTGAAGATTTCTTTTTTGGCGTTTGTCATTTTTCTCCGTAGGACTTTCATATTGCAGTTAGCTTCAATTATGTTTTGAGCCAATTGGACATTATATTTTCTTTCATCTGATCTCCTTGCTTTGTTGATACTTTTAGACAGGTTCCGGTATTCCACCGAATCTCGTCCTCCGTTTTTTACCAACTCTGCTCTGCTTGCGATCAGGTCTAATGTTTCTCTGCTGAGTTTTGATTCTTTCCCTTGGACGGATTTGCATTTGGATTTCATGAAACCCATTATTGTATCGACGATTTTGGTATTCAATTCGTCCAATGTTTCACATTGATTGTTGACGTTATCTAATTCGGCAGTCATTTTCGTAGCAAATTCTTCATTTTGTGTGTAAAGCCGTTGTACGTCAATCCTTTCACTTTTCTGAACTAGTTGTGATCTTTGAAATCTGGTATTTAACGTGACTCTTGCACGAACCATTCGGTGATCACTACCGGTTGAAAAAATGTTTAGGACCGTAACGTTCTTAACGGTTGACTTACAGCCAGTTATGATGTAATCGATCTCATTTTTCGTTACACCATCTGCACTAGCCCAAGTCCATTTCCGTTGAGGCTTTCCTGCAAAAAATGAATTCATTGCGTACAAATTGTGTTGCTGTAAGAAGTTGAGTAAAGTATTTCCACGCTCATTTCTTTGGTCGTTGCTAAAACTACCAACAGAAACTTCGGAGTCTTCTTCTCGTTTTCCCAGCTTCGCATTGAAATCACCGATTAGATATTGGTAATGTGAAGGGTTTTCGTCCAGAGCTTTCTCGACATCTTCATAGAATCTTTCTACTTCTTCGTCATCATGAGTGGACGTGGGTGCGTAAACCTGAATTAATTTGACACTGTATCTGTTATTTATCTTCAGGCTTACTTATATCACTCGATCGGATATGCTTTTCGTGTGAATTATGCGATCCGACCACCGCTTGTTTATGAACAATCCGACACCGTGCATCAGCATCTGACTGTCACTTCCTCGGTAGAAGAATGTATGCCCTGATTGTAATTTTAGGCATTCCTCTCCAGGTTTTCTCACTTCGCTCACTCCCACAACATCCCATTTTATCTTTTCTAGCTCTTCTTCCATTTCTTGCATTTTTTGTCTTGACGACAATGTTCTGGCATTATATGTGGCAATGTATAATTCGTTATGGCTTCGTTTGAAGGTTTTTAGCATTAAAACACCACGCTTGCTACTGCGGGTTGGTGAGTATGAAAGCTTCACTTTGCTCGCCCCCGGTAATCCTCGAGCTCTGACCCGCACATTTCTGCACGTTC
The DNA here is from genome assembly GCF_014529535.1 of Bradysia coprophila. Classification (NCBI taxonomy): domain Eukaryota; kingdom Metazoa; phylum Arthropoda; class Insecta; order Diptera; family Sciaridae; genus Bradysia; species Bradysia coprophila. The sequence continues at coordinate 149,354 of NW_023504021.1, forward strand.
CGGGACCACCGTGCCTATCAAAGTGCACAGTGCCCGACGGGGTAGTGTTACTCTTTTTGAACATTCTTTTCCATAAAGCTTTGCCCATTCTTTTGAACCTATCTGAGCAAAAGGTTATTCGTCCTTTAAAAGCTTAACCTAGTAGCTAATAAGAATTCTGGGATCGTTCTATCCTTTGGCTTCAGTCTTTGGGACAGTCTTTGGCGGTGTTAAATTGGATTCCAAGTTAGCAGAATGGTTAAGCGCAGCGTTCAATTCCTGTCGAAGTAATCCATTCGTTTCGGCCAATTCACAGTTGAGTTGATTTCCAGCAGACAGCTGTTGAATCAAATCCTGTTTCTCGTTTTGCAAAACGTGATCAATACTAGCAAATCGTCTCTTAACTGTCGCCAACTCTTCTTGAAGTTTATTATTTGTTTCAGTCACAACGCTCATCAACTTATCTGCATCAGCACATTTTTGAGCCATAGCATTCGATTCATCCTAAGGTCCTCATGAGAGTCGACTTTGCCTCGATTTCACATCGTGCGTTATTTCAGTGATTGAAAAGTTCGTTTTGCTTTTCTGATCTTTGGAGACTCCGTTAATTCAAAGATCACAGAATCTTTCTGTTTGAAAACAGTCAAATGAAAGCGTTCTGAACTGTTAGTTTCATTTTCTGCTGCGTTGTGTCCAATGGATTTGGTTAAATTATGAATATCCTTTCGAAGCTCACAGACTGTTAATCGAAGCGCATCTGTAAATAAGAAAACGTAAAATGCAACTGTATGTAGTACGAATACACGATTACTTTATCTGAGGTAGCTTACTCATCAATATTTGTTTCGTCATGCATGATTGCTCCTGCAGAAATATTCGGGATCACACACTCATACGTACTCATACTGATGTCGGTTAACAGTACATTGATGGTGATACGATTTGAGATGACGACGAGGACGAATCTGAAGACGTTGTTGATCTGGAATTTCTTTTTTCAGCGAGTGACCGATCTAAAACGTATATGAAAATCAGAAAGTTTGAGGCAACGGTTTGTTAATGTAACTTAGTCAGCTCGTGATAGCTTGAAACTACACTATAGTAATTTGTAATAGGAAACAATTGAATTCGTTGCTTCTGACTAATTATTTGAGAACATGCGAAAATAATGAAATTTAAAGAATTTCGAATAGACAAAGTATTCTCATATCATTAAATATCAAATAGGTCGGTCCATTCACCACTATCACCGACATTGATTAATGGCTTCTAGGGAAGATCAATTGATGTAATAAATCTGAGAACTTGCATTGTTAGATAGTTTCCTCAATTATTTCAACTTCTATTACGAAGCCTCACATTATCAGCAACTGACTTACATCAAAAAAAAAAATAAAATTCAAAAGTATTTCGCTTACCGCCATTCCGAATGATTTCGCTTGTCAAATGAGATGTTGCGATCAAGGGCTGTGGCGCTCTGAATGTTGCAGTCGAATTGATTTGGTTCTGTAGAAAGTACAGTAACTAAGCTTAAGCAAGACACTTAACATAGTCTTAATCGATCTATAGATCATTTACCTCGAAATTAGATGAAAATCCACCGAGTTGCAATGCCTTCCAACACTCGGAGAGATATTCGTTTTCAATATCGAATGGTACGTTTCACTTTGCCTACACTCATTGGCACCCGTACAAAGTAATTTAGCTTTTTAGCTTCTTCGCTGTATCTTTGCACACATTTAGTTCGATTATCCGAAGTTTCATCTTTTTCGAAATAATGCTGTCAATTTCTCCTTCGGTGATTTCGATCATTTCGTTCACTTGCACATTGCATTCTTCAATAGGTAATGGCGGAGCTGCCCAAAAGCCAAGCAATTTACTTTGGCGAATTTTTCTTAAGTTTGATGTTGAATTCTTCCAATCGACCAATAAATCATCCTTATCAACGACGAATGTTTCACCGGTCATTACTGATATCATAGAATTAATGTGAATGTTGTCGTGCAATCGGGTGTGCAACACAACGCTTTTCAGTATTTCCAAGAACACATCTATGCTGGTTTCATGTTGGTAGTAAAACATGTAATGGAGGTGTATTCTCAAATTCACTCATGTTATGGTTTTTACAGATTCACAGAATATGAAAGTCTTATTTTTACAATTATTGTGCACATTACGTGCAGAATCACACAATTGACGTATTTGAATTTACCCTACTCAAGCATGGCTTACTTATCTTTTTTTCAATTTGACACAGTAAAAAGTCTGTTCACTTCGAAAATTAATAAACTGAATCGATTCAACGCTACTATATTTAAGACTAGATTTGTGCGGAAAAATTAGTTGCTTATATTGCAAATGACGAAATTAAAAAAAGGAAACCTTTACAAAGTATTTCTGTTAAGTCGGTTCTTGTTATTCACATAGTTTTTCGTTACAACAACAACGATTTATGCAACTCAGCATCATAATGTGCAAAATTTGAAAACTTCAGACGCATCTGTTTCATAAATCGTTGCAAGAATCTCGGTGCCAAGTACTTTATTAGGCTCACATGTGGCTTATGGCACACGGCTAGAGGTTAATAAAGAACTTTGCATTCGATGTCATAAATAACTATTTCGCTTCCAAAATGAGAATCATAAAATAAATGAAAGTTAATTCAGCACCGCCACATTTTTTAAAGGCTCGAAAGGATTGACATTTCACTTCCGTTCCCATTAAAATAACCGAAAATCAAAGTCAAATTCAGGCCCGTAGCTAGAAACCATTTCTCAGACATCCCAGAGGGGGCTCAACGATGTTAAAAAACTTTTAGTATGGGGAAAATGAAAAAAAACCGGTTTTTTGGAAATTCCAGAGGGGGCTTAGCCTCCACTAGCCCCCCCGTAGCTACGGGCCTGGTCAAGTTTACTGTAGCTAAGAGTAAAATATTGATAAAATCTGTCCTTAATATCTAAACATAATTGTTCATAACTTAAGTTCTTGTACAGCAAGAGATGTTAAAATTGCTTGCAAATATCTATTCACGCCGTAAGAGTGCCTAAAATTTGAATTTCTAGTGAACGAGTCGATGAAAAAGCAAACCGAAAAATACATTTCAACGCTTCCTTGTATGAAAATGCGGTAGAAAGACTTGCGCGAGAAAGATTTTGAATTTCGACCGCACTTACGGCGTGAATTGTATCTACTGTATCTCAATAGATCTCTTCCATCGTACTGTAAAACTGGTTTTTGGCAATCAATCCGAAAACAAAGGATATCATTCAGAGAATCATAACCGTGAAGCTTTCGTTTAGGCTTCGTCAAAAATCGTTTTTGGTTATATCCAAATATCTACTTTGTGGAGGTAATGCCGGTGGTAAAAACAACTTTGTTGAAAATGTTTGACTATGATTTACTTGTGTTTCACCAAATATTTTCGCTATCTCAAAACAGATGGCCCGAGCCCGCGTTTCTGTTTTTAACGAAGGGAATAGATGATTCGCTTATACATGACATTACCTCCACACTATAAAAACAATTATATCGTGATGACGTTTTAACACTTAAAATAACCTAGGAAGAGACCGATATGCTAATAGATCTCTTCAGATGGCGAAACTAATGACACTGCCCAGTTCACTTTGACTATTTTCTGTGCTAACTAATTACAGCCAACCTCACAAAAGCGGAATATTTTTTAGATTCCTGAGAAATTCAACACAAGAACTATGATTTTTCGGATCAATTTAGTGATTTTTGCTTAACTTCAAATATAAACATTTCCCGGTTACTTAAAATTGTTCAACAAACTTTTTAGTTAGATTCTTCAGTTTATTCGTTTTCGCAACAAAGAATTCAAATATTACCCCGTTTCGTGAAGTTTGCTGTTAGTTAGAACACAGAATTTGGCATGCGATCGCACTGTCAGTGGTAAAAATTTTGATCTATATGCTAATAAGAGCATACAAAGCATCGAATATGTACCAACATTTTTAGATTGTCTACCCAACCCATGAATCTCTCGTTTTAGAAAACGTTTGTTATATTTTAGTGTCAATCTTTTCATTTGATTAATTTGAACTTTTCCTAATCAATTTATTACATTATTCGGTTATGTAAGACAGTAAAATAGTACTAGAGCATTCATAGATACGCGACATTTTATATCTGCTTTTCCACTTGAATTTGAATAATAGTTTGTTAAACACAGTCGTGAACATCATATTTCCCATTCACAAGTCGCGACTGTTATGTACATTCAAATGATTACTATAATTCGATGGGAATTCACTGAAAATACAAACAAAATACAAATCGATACAAACAAATGTACTATTCAAATGATCATAGTAGCCATAGTAGCCTGTTACGTATACGCATATCATATCGGGACAAAGATGGAGTGCGAAAAAAATATGTTTGTTTCGCGATAGAAAGAAATAAAAGAAATACTTTTGGAGCTCGGAAGTGTTGTAAATGAAATAAATGTAAGTACAGGAAAACCCTCATGAACGGCAAAATCGAATTTGATTTTTCTAATCCATTGGACGTTTTGAAGGATCTACACGAGTCGAACAATTTGCTTAGCCCCATATCGAAAGCAAGTGATTTATCAAATGTAAGGGTTACCTGTTTTTCCATTTGGAAAAATCTTGCTCATGCATTATTCTTTCGAAGGCGCCCGACAGTAACATCAGCTTTGGAGGGCACAATCGAATCGGAAGTAAAGACTGTTGGTCGAAAGGATGTAAAAAATCTATAAATCAAATCCAATCGATTCAAACCAGTGCTATGAGCGTTTGTGCGACTACATGGAGCAGAAATGACAACGGTCAGTCAAATGTAAGTCAAAAATTTTTACAAGTTAGAGCGCACCGCGATTCTTATGCCATGCATTCGTAAAATGCTAAGAGTGGTTACTTACGAGTTGGAATGTTCATAAGAATCAACGGCAAGAAATCAACAATATACCTTCATTTTATATCTTTTGATAGGCATCGCACACGTTGGACAATGGTATTTCATCTGAATCCAACGCGTCTCGAGTATGTGCTAGAGGTAAGGACGTTTTGCATATAGTTAGATAATGTATAGTTAGAAAATGCACAGAATGTCTTCGGTGTATACGTATTGCGTAACACATTCTATGAAAGTCTTTTCTCTGATTCACTTTCCGTGCAAAATAATGAATAAAAAATCATGGCGACATTGCGTTCTGACATTTCTGAGATTTTTTTCAATTAATACTTTCATTTCACATTGTGTGTATTCCTGTTCATCACTTGTTGTTGAAAACCAATTCCATCTCCTGTTCGATGCAAAGGACCGTGGAACTTTCCACTCTGCCCGTTGGAGAAGAGACTACAATCCCGATCTATGCTTCGTTTCATCGAATGAACTAAACCAACCGATTGCTGCCTCAAGAACAGTGCTTCGCAACTTCCCAAAAAGTCAGCATCGGCCAGTAAAAATTACAGTAGGAGTATCCATACCGATCGTCGAATCGCTCCAGAAACCGAGATGGAATTTTCAAAAAGCCAACTGGAAAAACTTCCAACACGAAATTGATTCGAATATTAGATGGATTCCCGCCCGAAGAAATAATTTCAAAAGATTCGTCGGAGTCGTAAACGCCGCCGCCAAACGTAACATTCCCAGAGGCTTCCGAAAAGAATATATCCCGGGATGGAGCGACAATTTGGAACGAAAGTACAAAGAGTTTGAAGAATCGGGCGACCCAGAATTCTCTGAAGACCTCCTGGACGCTCTGAACGATAAGAGAAGAGAAAAATGGGCGAAAACTACAGAAAATATCGACTTCACCCGCTCTAGTAGAAAAGCGTGGAACGTTCTGCGAAAATTGGGAGCAGCAAAAAACACAGTCACGAAAAAGAATCAGATTGGAACCGTCACACCGAACACAATTGCAAATCGAATCGTTAAATTGTCGAAAGCAGCGGACGTGCCCAGATTCAGAAAGAAATTTGTGAGAGACGCTTTAAGAGCGACGAAAGCTCTGTTAACACCAAACCACCGGTACTCTCGACCGTTTGACATCAGCGAAGTACAGTCATGCATCGATTCTCTCAAATTGGGTAAGGCGGCTGGTGCCGACAATCTGTATCCGGAATTCATCAAAAATATAGGCGATCGGGCTAAGAAATGGCTTTTGGATTTCATGAACGATATCTTGACAACAAGGAACATTCCGAAAGAATTTCGAAGAAGCAAAGTTGTGGTGATTCTGAAGCCAAAGAAACCTGAAAATGACCCTGCGAGTTATCGGCCGATATCTTTGCTCAGCGTATGCTACAAGATGCTCGAACGAGTCATATACAACAGAATCTACGACACTATCGACGCTATGCTGCCGATTGAACATGCCGGCTTCAGAAAAGGCCGCAGCTGCGTCGATCAAATTCTGGCACTGACCACATTCATCGAGAGTGGGTTCGAACGGATGCAGAAAACAAGCGTCGCATTTGTTGATCTTTCATCAGCCTATGACACGGTCTGGAAAGACGGTCTACTACTCAAATTCATCGACGTGATTCCATGTGCGGCCATTTCGGAGTTACTGGAAAACATGCTGACAAACAGACGAATCGTAGTCGTCATGAACGGTGAACGAAGTAAGACAAGGATGCTCAACAATGGCTTACCCCAAGGTTCAGTATTGGCTCCTCTGCTCTTCAATCTTTACGTCAGCGACATGCCAGAAACTCAGTCCCGGAAATTCAGTTACGCTGATGACAACGCCCAGGGTATCCAACACAAAAATCCAAAATTCATCGAGCACACTCTGACGAACGATCTGGCTACCTTGGAAAAATACTACCGTGACTGGCGTCTGTGCCCGAACCCAGATAAAACTGAGGTAAGCGTTTTTCACGTAAACAATCGAGAGGCTAACATCAAATTGAACGTGACGTTCTGCGAAAAAACGGTGAACTTCAATCCAAATCCGAAATACCTCGGATACACCATGGATCGTACACAAACGCACAAAAATCACCTGGAAAAAATGGGTCAAAAGCTCAAATCTCGAAATAACTTAATTCAGAAATCGGCTGGATCCACATGGGGCAGCAACGGCAACACGCTTCGAACAGCAGCTCTGGCTCTTGTCTACTCAACAGCTGAATTCTGCAGTCCAGTCTGGCTACGCAGTACGCACGTCGACAAGGTAGACGTCCAGCTAAACACCACGTTACGTACAGTCACTGGCACTCTGAAGTCGACGCCATCACCATGGCTCCCCGTTCTCGCAAACATCGCCCCCTCAAACATCCGCCGTGAAGCGGCTCTAGCACGTGAATGGTCAAAAATATCCCAAAACACTTCGCTTCCGATTCACGAAGACCTGGCTATCGCCCCAATCATTCCAAGACTGGAATCTAGGAAACCGATTTGGAAAGAACCGTTCTTTGGTCTCGAAAATTTTGCCTACGACGTATCGGATAAGTGGAGGGATTCTTGGAGTGAGGAGGACGTACGTAACAAACAACTCATCCAGGATCCGACGGAAAGTTTGAATGGTATGGACGAACATCGAAGAATTTGGTGTCGAATAAACCGTATCAGGACGGGCCACGGTCGCTGCGCAAGTATGCTGCATAAATGGGGCTTGACCGACTCACCTTATTGTGATTGCGATCGCGATGTGGTCCAAACTACAAATCACATAGTGAATGACTGCGCCACTCGAAAATTCAACGGCGGAATCTCGCAACTTCATAGACTCACCCCTGAAGCGATTCAGTGGTTACAACTACTGGACATCGGCCTGTGATAATTTACTCAGTGTGGTTCAAACTTAATTTCTTTCTGTTATTGTCTCTATGCTTTGTTTTTTTTTTTTTTTCAATTTTGTTGACTAAAAGAATTTCTATTCTTGTTGCAGTTAAAGGAAAGAAAAGTTCATGTATTATTGCCATACGAAATAATAATAAAAATGTTGAAAACTTTTCCGATATCTAACATCGACAAGTCAAAAGTTATCAAATTACACAACAATATTTCGATTCACCTTGACGGTTTTTTTTTAGTTTGTTCCACTACAGAAAATTTCGTGTCACTGCAAAGAGTATTTACCTTGAATTAACTATGATCACAATACTGTTATGATACTGTTTGTTCTAAGCAGACCACATTCTGTTCACTGTGGTAGTAATAACGCAAAATAGTTATTTTACTAACTAGTTAGTAAATGTGGTTGTAAAACAAATAAATATTTTGTTTCAGGAAGCATTGTCGAAAAATGTAGTCAACTACTTATACTACCTATTTGACAACTATGACGTGAGTAATGATGCCTATTTTATGTTAATTTATTTTAACTGTTCGAAGAGCGTAACGTTTCTCTCACATTTGATAAATGGGGGCCACAACATTAGTTTGCATATGTTTCACGTGTATTACGTCATAACATAGAAATACGTGGATCACAGTGGTGTTCTTGACTCTTATGACTATACATAGGGCTTTGTATTTGAGACTTTTAATTGTATATGTACAGCAGGGACTATTTTGAGAAATCGAATTCTCAAAAATTTCTTAAATTTCTCAAAATTCTCAAAAATTTCTCAAAATTCTCAAAAATTTCTCATATTTCTCAAATTTTTCAAAACTGCTGAATAGACAACTGATTGGACGTATGTTGTATTTTATTTATCGAATTTTATTATCGAGTTTATTTTGTCCCAAAGTAAAAAAAATGAAAAGAAAATGTACAACATTAATCAAAATTGAAGGAATTCAGGTGCTTTTTTGAAGAATAAGACATTTTCTTTTCCTTGGAACAGAGCGAGAATGTTTTGGAAGGGGTTTAGTGATGAAGAGAGTTGATCCGACGAACTGGCGCTGTTCATGGTATCGGCACAGACTCTGCGAAACCTTGAAAATTGTCATCTTCCTAGGTACTATTATTACCAATAACATGAGCATTCTGGAGACCAGTATTATCATAAAGATTCGCATCAAATTCACTTAGCCATTTTCAAAGCATCGTGAAAATAGGAAAAAATTCATTGCATCGTTACGTAATTTTGAAAATTGCTGTGACCCGAACAGCTGTGATTAAGTCTCACTCAGATTACGTCGAACGAAGGATAAGTGAACCAAACAAAGTGACAGTTATTAGTTTATAAGCTTATAAGTCAAAAGTATGATAATCGAAAGTTAAAGACATTTGGATATGGTAGATCATGTAGAGCAATTAAACTATAGAAGCCAACCTACTACAGGCCATCAATAATCCCAAAGATTTTAAAGACAACCCACAAAAGCATGTAAAACCCATCAAAATCTTGAAGTTGTTGGGCTTACAAGAGTTAGGAAGGGTCAACGAGGGATAATATTTTCCTCGTTGTAATTCTTTTAACTTTGGGAATAAACTTGATGAAAAAAGAATTTTTTAGGGACTGAATTTTCAAAAACCGTCACATTTTCTGTTTTCTGTCTTACTTGACTTTTGCGAATTTTCGAGTGTATTTTTAAATATGGAAACTACAATCGCTAAACCGAACTGGTGTGCATACGTTATTTTGCACCAGCTGGTCACATACAATTTCAAATGGGCTTATATGCTTATATATGCTTATATGTTATCATTTTTCTGGTTAAATCGAGTCACTCCAAAGTCTAATTAGAATCTATAGTGAGAGTACTTTAGGTGTATCTAGCAATATATTGATGAATTATTGACGCCGTAAGTCCGCAGAAAATAACTAAAAGTGTGAAACCCAAACCATACCCAGTGTCGTATTGAGTAATTCACGATATTCATCAGAGTGGGTTGCAGTTTATTTTTCAATTCATCCACTGATTCACTCAAAATTCAAATTCAAGGGCACTTACGGCGTATAGTTAGATTTTTATCACTGTAGCAGTTTGACAATTGTTTAACAATAATAAATTTAGAAAAATTGAATGGCTTAAAATATTGATTTCTCCTACTTCTACTACTTGCTGAAAAAATATAGGCGCTAGACACGTGCGACACCAGAAATCGATTTTGGAGAATCAACGGCTGTTTCAACGCAACAGAACCATACGTCTCATAAAGAGTATGAACTCAAAACGAACGTCGGCAGCGACACGGCAATCGGTACTTATTGACGAAGAAACGCTTATAAATTGGAATTTCTGCATACAGAAGCACTAAGTAAGAACTGTTTTCAGATTTAATCGATGAACGAGCCGTGATGATACGAATTTTACTCGCGTGCCGATAAGTTCATCATATGTGAATGAAACCAATTTCGTTGTGACGACATCAATCATGGTCCATCGAGAATGTGAGGAGAGGAACGTATTCGACTACGGTTCGGTTTCTGACGTAGATGTTGAAGATGATTTCATGGAATGTGAAACAGTTGGTACTTCTTCTTCTTCTTCTTCTTTTTCAGCCTGTTTCTATCCACTGCTGGATGTAGGCCTCTCCAACGTCTTTCCATTTCGTACGATCCATTGCCATTTGCTGCCAGTTTGTACCTGCAATATTCTTAATTCCGTTTGTCCATCTCTCTGGTGGTCTACCTATAGCTCGTCTTTTATATGGTCGCCAGTTCATGATCTTTTTGGTCCAACGTTCGTCTGTCCTTCTTGCAATATGTCCCGCCCAGCTCCATTTCAGAGATGCTATTCTTTCCATGACATCAACGACCCTGGTTTGTTGTCGAATCCATTGATTCGTCATTCTGTCTCTGAGTTGGTACGTATACTATGAATTAGGAAATTTACTCCATGCTAAGACCAAATTCGAAATCACATGACAGAGATTGAACGTAATCGAGGGTGCGATAACAGTAAAATGATCATTCCCCCATCCGATGCAGGACCCAAAAAATACTTCTGCAAGTATTGCAAAGAGCGCCTAAAGTTGGAGCGCCACCTGCGAACACATCACAGCAATGAACCAGACGTAAAGAAATACTTGGCTTTTCCTCCTCGTAAGTTATTATTTAAGATTTTCAATTCTCGAGTTAATTAGAATTTTTAATGTAACTTTAGAGTGCGTCACTTTTCTATGAAAAAATTAGTATGAGAAAAATCAAGAAGCATGTCTCCCATTTTTCCGTATGTTTTTGCAAATCCTGATCTTTGCTGAATGGTGTTATCAGCTTGCACCTCAAGTGCCAATCTAAACTTTTCTTCTCTGTTTCTCTGATTTACCAAAGAGGGATTCTTTTGAAAAAATTTCTCCGGAGTTGTCGCGAAAACCGTTTTTTGTCAATAGCTTCAACATGCGAGATGTGACTAAGGCAACGCACTTCAAGCAAAAGTGCTATTAATGACAGCTGCCAAATAGAGTACTATTTTGTATGAAATTTTATCCCTACTCAGTTTCAGTACCCTATTTAGAGTACCACTTTTGCTTAAAGTGCGTTGGACTAAAGTCAAATTCTGTGCGTTTATGAAGGTCGAAAGGGGAATACAAATACTGTTGACCAACAAACGCCGACGTCCGGCCCACCCAGCCGCCACAACAAGTGAAACTGACTCCATTTCTATCTGTGAGGGTGGGTCTGGTAGTGTGGGGTGTCAATGGATAAGGCGTGAAGTAAGCTACGAAACTCCAGGTTAGAGCTTCCTGCCACATGTTTCATCAGCCGCCCAGAGCCCTTCAAAAATGTCAGTTTTATCGAGGTTTTTCGACGTTAATCGTGACTCATCACAATAAAATGATTGTGCATGAGAAGAAGAACCGAATTTCCCGATGGCTGATCCGTTTGACTGTAAAGATTAGGCACAAAAAACGGCCTCCAATTCGTAGTTTTCCTATGAGCGAATGTTTACGTTTTGGAGTTTAGATAAAGTTATAACAAATTTATACATATTTGAAGCATGCCGTAGAACAATTTTTTGCTTAGAATAATGTTATACGTCAATAACAAATTCCTTGTTAAAACTTCTACCCGTTCCCACATAATTTCCTCTTACTAAAAATCGTCTGACGAAAGAAGTATCGGTGAATGCAGGTTATAAATTTCATTTTTTCTTTTTTTCTTCGCAGGCTCAGCTTCTCGTCGAAAGATCATACTCAAAATACTGAAACAAGGAGAATTTAAATGGAACAATGACGAAAAGCTAAATGGTGTTGAATATGCTGTCAGACATGATAACGTGTATTGGATGCTTGGGAGCGTACAGTAAGTCATATTTGAGACGCCGCTGGAACAAAGAATGTGCGAAAAATCGATTGATTGGCGAGCGCGGATTTGGTGGATGTATTTTCAAGCCTCACAGAAAACGAGAATATTCGATACATAAGATACGACTGGCTAGTGGTTTGCTATGGAAATGATCTTTGCTTGAATCATTCTCCACAAATCGATTTCGACGGAACTGACGGACATGACATCTCTTTTTCACGTAAAACATTGCAACACAGTGGTTGAGGCCATTCGCAGCATGGGAAAGTTCGATCACAAGACAAAGAAATTTGGAAGTCCGGCAACCGCTTCGACTACAGTAACGCTAATCGATGCAATGGGTGAATTACTTGTCATCGAAACCATGAAATCGGACGACCCAGAAAAGGAGAGAGATGTCGAACGTTTCTTGAAAGTGTTCAAGAAGGACGTAAAAACCAAAATCAACAAACTAGTCGCTATTACGAGACTAGCGAACAGACGTCATAAGAAGGAAAACATTCCAACGACAGCTGATGTAAACAAACTGGCAAAATATGTTGATTCGGAACGCGAAGCCTGTTACTCACAATTGCTTCAACATTATTCGTACGGTGTTTGGTTGAAATTGTGCCAGATGACCATGGTGTCAATTTTAATTTACAATAGACGAAGAGCCGGAGAGATGCAGAACCTCCTTATAGAGGATTTCGAACAGCGAGAGATGGTTGCGGATCAGTGCGATATGTTAGCTGCTATACCGGGGGAAGCGAAACGAAAGATCAAAAGCCGTGTGACTGTCAGAAATAAACTAGTTCCAGTTTTGTTGAAACATCACTGAGACGATTGTTTGCAGCTTATTATTCGTCATCGTGAAGAAGCCGGTATACCAGAAAACAACGAATATTTGTTCCCACTACCTACGCAGTTAGGTAGGATCAGAACCGCCAATGTATGCACTATAATGCGATCTGTTTCATTGGCATGTGGAGCTGAAAATCCCTCTAGTTTGAGAGGCACAAATTTAAGAAAACACATGGCCAGTTTTTCTTCTACAAAAAAACTTAGTGACAACGACATCAGCAACCTGGCTGAGTTCATGGGCTGAAACAGTACATCGTGCATATTACCGGACCAATCCATTAACGAACCAAGTTGGAACAATGAGTTTCCTATTGGAATCCGCACTAGGGAATGACAGCTCACACGACAGTGGAGATGAGGGTGCCGACGACACTGTAAATGATACTGAGAATGAAAGTGACGAATACGAAAGCGAATAATACGAAATCGACAGTGAATCGGACGAGGCTATTCCGTTGAAAGCGGCACGCAAAACTGCGAAAAGAAATGGTTTCCGGGAAACCAACAAAATTCGTCAGACAGACTCAACCACTAATAAAAAACGAAACGTCAAACCCAAGGGAGCGATTAAACAACGGAAGAAAAGTGCGCCAACAACTGAACGAAAACGGAAAGTCACACAGGAGGGGGCACGGGGCAAGCAACGTAAAATGAAATGATTTTTTGATGATTATGGAAATTTCCTTTTTTAATAGTTCGATTTATTGTTAAACTCCTACTTGGCATGAAAACTTGAAGAAACGATTGAAGAAAGCTAAGTTGGAGAAAAACAAAAAGTTTTAAAAATTTACGGAAAATTGGAGAAATGCGTTGCAAGTTCTTTGAATTAGTAATCTTGCAAGTGTTCTCTGAACAATTTTAGTGTTCTCCCTTCACATGAAATTGGTCATGCATGGTCCCTAATTTTTGAATTACCACAAACTTAGCACCGAAACACAGAAAGTGTTCTCCCAAAATTTTGAAATCCAAAATGTTCTCCTAGCATTGCTAGGCTGCTATGCAAGGTTTCTGACCCATGCGGGAAATGAGTCATTAATTCATTGACATATGTGCACTGCAGAGATATCTCTGAGCTTATGACAGGAGACGACATATTCGTTTCTTCGACAAATTTTCAGATTTTTTGGGTAGATATGATTTCATTCAACGCACTTCTGAGTGGTACTCTAAATAGGATACTGAAACTTTTCAGTGTGCCATATACCTGTAAAAACCCATTTCATACAAAATAATACTCTATTTGACAGCTGTCGAGTATGATCACTTCCGCTTGAAGTGCATTGTTTCAATACAAATAGAAATAGCATGCAGTTGGACATAGTGTTTCAAGAGTTTAGGAATATTTCGCGACCTATTAGATACAACAGGGATAAATACAAAGCTTAAGCGATTTTGTAAATTCGTAAAATCCAATACATCATATTTAACACTTCGAATCTTATGTTTACAAACTTCACACACAATGAAGATTTTCACGAAATCGCGTGAGCGTTGGGCTTACCCCTAGTATATTGAAATTTATGTTTACGTGTAGCGGATATAAATCGAACATACCTATGTCCGATATTCAAATTTTTAACCGAGCGATTCTGGGCATTAAAAACGGCAGTTTTTGTCTGACGCTGTAGTCGCTGTAGTCGAATAGGGCGTGAGTCCAATTGTCACCTGCAGTGGCCGTTAGCATCCGAATTCAGTGGATATTTTGCACACTATATATATTCCATACTGTTGTCAGTATATAATGCATTAAATAAAAGATCGAAACGCTAAAAAATGTTGAATCTTACACTTAACAAATTACTGAAACATCACCTTTTCGTTTTCAACAGATTCTACATAATTTCAAGATCCACAAATTTAACAGTCTTGATATTGAATGGTTTTTTGGTTTTTCCCCAGTAAACTGGTCATTATACGTGAGAAAATTCAAACACTTCATTCAACATAACAGCTGTCAGAGTCTGTGGGACTAGAAATATCAGATCCTACATAAAACAAAAATGTGATAATTCCTAATTTTTCATATTTATATAAAAACAAGGCATCAGAACAGTCGGAGCATTTGCTGCGACTTAGCCCCGTACGACCCGTAATCCTATTTCGTCCGTAACCATAATACTCCCGGAACCCTAATAGGTCTACAACCCTCTAATGCGTCTGTTACCAAAATGCAAGTCAAGTTTGGCATGGTCAAATTTAGTAAGTGTTCATTTTTAAAATTGCGCATAGCGCAATTACGAAAGCCCGTACGAAGTACCTCTCAAATAAAACCAACAATTTACGACATTATTTTAGAAACCCAAAATTTTTTGCCAACTTTCTATTGGGTATTCAATTATCTCTCAAATGAAACAAAAACTAGCAAAATCGGATGAGATTTACTCGATTTATGTGCAAAAAACACTTAGGGCCGAGTAGCGGCCAAACACCGCCAAAGACTGTCCCAAGCCAGTTTGAAAAAGAGTGGAGGGAATGAAGTTTAACGAGGACGTAGCAGTAGATAAGATAGGATTAGATAGATCAATCTTAAGGCTGAATGAATCGTGAGTTGGAAGCCGAAAGAATTGGGGTTAAGGGACCAACGTTGAGGCGAAACAACACGATCAGGAAGCCCAAGGATAGAACGATCCCAGAATTCTTATTAGCTACTAGGTTAAGCTTTTCAACGACGTCCTTTAAAAGACGTCAATAACCTTTTGCTCAGATAGGTTCAAAAGAATGGGCAAAGCTTTATGGAAAAGAATGTTCAAAAAGAGTAACACTACCCCGTCGGGCACTGTGCACTTTGATAGGCACTGTGGTCCCGGTACGTGCAGAAATGCGCGGGTCAGAGCTCGGGGATTACCGGGGGCGAGCAAAGTAAAGCTTTCATACTCACCAACCCGCAGTAGCAAGCGTGGTGTTTTAATGCTAAAAACCTTCAAACGAAGCCACAACGAATTATACATTGCCACATATAATGCCAGAACATTGTCGTCAAGACAAAAAATGCAAGAAATGGAAGACGAGCTAGAAAAGATAAAATGGGATGTTGTGGGAGTGAGCGAAGTGAGAAAACCTGGAGAGGAATGCCTGAAATTACAATCAGGGCATACATTCTTCTACCGAGGAAGTGACAGTCTGATGCTGATGCACGGTGTCGGATTGTTCATAAACAAGCGGTGGTCGGATCGCATAACTCACACGAAAAGCATATCCGATCGAGTGATATACGTAAGCCTGAAGATAAATAACAGATACAGTGTCAAATTAATTCAGGTTTACGCACCCACGTCCACCCATGATGACGAAGAAGTAGAAAGATTCTATGAAGATGTAGAGAAAGCTCTGGACGAAAACCCATCACATTACCAATATCTCATCGGTGATTTCAATGCGAAGCTGGGAAAACGAGAAGAAGACTCCGAAGTTTCTATTGGCAGTTTTAGCAACGACCAAAGAAATGAGCGTGGAAATGTTTTACTCAACTTCCTACAGCAACACAATTTGTACGCAATGAATTCATTTTTTGCAGGAAAGCCTCAACGTAAATGGACTTGGGCTAGTGCAGATGGTCTAACGAAAAATGAGATCGATTACATCATAACTGGCTGTAAGTCAACCGTTAAGAACGTTACGGTCCTAAACAATTTTTCAACAGGTAGTGATCACCGAATGGTTCGTGCAAGAGTCACGTTAAATACCAGATTTCAAAGATCACAACTAGTTCAGAAAAGTGAAAGGATTGACGTACAACGGCTTTACACACAAAATGAAGAATTTGCTACGAAAATGACTGCCGAATTAGATAACGTCAACAATCAATGTGAAACATTGGACGAATTGAATACCAAAATCGTCGATACAATAATGGGTTTCATGAAATCCAAATGCAAATCCGTCCAAGGGAAAGAATCAAAACTCAGCAGAGAAACGTTAGACCTGATCGCAAGCAGAGCAGAGTTGGTAAAAAACGGAGGGCGAGATTCGGTGGAATATCGGAACTTGTCTAAAAGTATCAACAAAGCAAGGAGATCAGATGAAAGAAAATATAATGTCCAATTGGCTCAAAACATAATTGAAGCTAACTGTAATATGAAAGTCCTACGGAGAAAAATGACAAACGCCAAAAAAGAAATCTTCAAATTACGAGACAAAACAGGAACGATCCAAACGGATCGAAATGCGATATTAAATATTGCAACAGAATTTTATGAGAATTTGTTTTCTTCAGCAAGACAGAGTCCAACGGAAGAAACCGAAGATAGACCAATAATAAGAAACGTGGGATCGGAGGATATGCCCGACATAACTGTTGATGAAGTCAAGGCCGCAGTAGCCGAGATGAAAAACAAAAAGTCTCCAGGAGAAGATGGTGTTCCAGTGGAAGCCATTAAACTGGGTGGGGACTCCTTATTAAAGGCAATCACGGCTTTGTTTAATCAATGTCTCCAATGGGAAGAAGTACCAGAAGCTTGGGAAAATGCGGTAATTACATTGCTGCATAAAAAAGGAGACATAACAAAGCTGGAAAATTACCGACCCATAAGCCTATTGTCAACACTCTACAAGTTGTTTATGAAAATCATTACGAAGAGGAACACTAACAAGTTCGACTTCTACCAACCTGTTGAACAAGCTGCTTTCAGATCTGGTTTCAGCACAAACGACCATTTGCAAGTGATGAGAGCGCTTATTGAGAAGTGTCGTGAATACAACATCGACATAGTCTTGCTATTCATAGACTTCGAAAAAGCTTTCGATTCAGTGGAACCATGGTCGATATTGGACGCATTAGACGAATGTAGAGTAGACTCAAGGTACTCCAACACAATTCGATATGTGTACAAAAATGCTACTTCATGTATAAAACTTCATAAGAGCACGGAGAAATTCAGAATTGGCCGAGGTGTAAGGCAGGGTGACACCATTTCACCGAAATTATTCACGGCGATTCTGCAGAGTGTTTTTAGGAAGTTAAACTGGAGTAAAATGGGAATAAAGATAAATGGAGAGTACCTGAGCAATCTCCGCTTCGCTGATGACATTGTACCGATAGCAGCGAATCTAGGTCAGGCTCAGCTTATGCTACAACAGTTAAGTGAAGAGGCAAACAAAGTTGGCCTCAAGATGAACTTATCGAAAACAAAAGTCATGACCAACATCGGGGACGATAGAGAAATCAAAATTGGTGACACTGTCATTGAACGAGTCGACAGCTACGTATATCTAGGACATAAGCTGAAGTTAGGTCTGGACAACCAAACTGCAGAAATAAGACGTAGGATTGGTCTTGCATGGGCAGCGTTCGGAAAACTCAGACTAATTTTCAAAAGTAAAATGAATAATAGTCTGAAACGCAAAGTTTTCGACACTTGTGTCCTTCCAGTGCTCACTTATGGAGCGGAAACGTTAACTTTAACGAAAGCATCCGAAGATAAATTGAGAGTGACACAAAGAGCCATGGAACGGAGTATGCTTGGAATAACACTCAGAGACAGAATGACGAATCAATGGATTCGACAACAAACCAGGGTCGTTGATGTCATGGAAAGAATAGCATCTCTGAAATGGAGCTGGGCGGGACATATTGCAAGAAGGACAGACGAACGTTGGACCAAAAAGATCATGAACTGGCGACCATATAAAAGACGAGCTATAGGTAGACCACCAGAGAGATGGACAAACGGAATTAAGAATATTGCAGGTACAAACTGGCAGCAAATGGCAATGGATCGTACGAAATGGAAAGAAGTTGGAGAGGCCTACATCCAGCAGTGGATAGAAACAGGCTGAAAAAGAAGAAGAAGAAGAAGAAGCGGCCTTAGTGTAAGGGCCCAAATTTGAAACTTTTTTCGCCACGTTATTTTCGGTATTCAATTACCTTCCATAAAAAACTAAACTAGCAAAATCGGATGAGATTTACTCGATTTATTTGCAAAAAACACTTAGGGCCGAGTAGCGGCCTTAGTCCAAGGGCCCAAATTTGAAACTTTTTTCGCCACGTTATTTTCGGTATTCAATTACCTTCCATAAAAAACTAAATCTAGCAAAATCGGATGAGATTTACTCGATTTGAAACTTTTTTCGCCACGTTCTTTGCGGTATTCAATTACCTTCCATAAAAAACTAAATCTAGCAAAATCGGATGAGATTTACTAGATTTATGTGCAAAAAACACTTAGGGCCGAGTAACGACCTTTGAGCCCTCCCAACAAGCTCTCGTTGCATCTTACCCAAAAACAATGTTCAGCAACTTTGTTCTACTCGTTAATACCTTTCATTTGATATATCACAAGCAGCTATTGCGTGCGTATTTCGGTAGATATCGTCGAAAGACTGAAAAACACCTATAGGGCCGACCCTACCATGCTGACGAAAAAGACTAAGCCAAAGAGACTGCAAAGAAACAAGGTAAGTCCTAAGTCGTAGATAGTAAATTGAAATCTGATCATATTGAGTAACGCTTGCGAAATAACTGGAACGTATGACTACTTTTGCATTCGCTTTGATACGTCACGAATAATTTTCACGTGTCAGGACCGAAAACGGACCATCGATATCCCATAGACAAAAATTAGGTTGCTTATCACATTACTATCGAAGCATTTAATTTTCCTGTTTTAGACGAATATATCTGTCAAGAAGGTTAAACAAGGCCAAAACGTACGATTGTTTACCAGAATTGACCAGGACCACCAAAAGGAAATTATCGCAGTTTTGCAAACCGTAAGATCAACCTCAAATCGACCTTCACTTTAAATTAATTCATTTTATTTTTCGTTCAGGATTATCAGCTCATTGCAGAGTTGTATGAATTGGGAACCAACGCATTAATTGAGACATCCTTGTTTTCGTTTGAAGATGTTAGTTCTTGTGACATACCACAGCTCTGCTTCTAGCATGAACATTCGGAGGCTTATAGGCCTTGCATTTTCTCGTAAAGATAGGAGTCAGGATTTCTTGGTGTACATAAAAACACGCAACACATGCAATCGTACACGCATACATATTTGAAAATTTGGAGGCTTTTTGACGTTGTAAAAATGAGTGTTCGTGTTAGAAGTGGTGCTATGGACATACACTTAAAATGCATTTATTCATCACTTTTATTATGTAGGGTTGTCGCCGAGCATCGTCTGAATGGAAGTTGATAAATTTTGTTAAAGGTTCATTAACGTGTCCTTTATGTATGAAACCAATCTTTCCACATTTGCGAAAAGGAGCTGGAGCAAAGCTTTCTTGGAAAATCAGTAATTTTAAGCGGCATTTGATTGCTCAACACTTCAAAGGTAAATTTCTTTGAAAATGCCCTTTCATGTTCTGTTGGTGTAATTCGACTATTCTATACTTATAGGTGACGACGATGATGAAGAAGCAAGCGATAATAACGATCGAGACAAGTCAATCAATGTCTCCAATTGAGACGAGACGACTGACGATGAATTCGAAGTAAATGCTTTCTTGAAAGTTGATATGGTGGAAGGGACAGAGGGTGAGATTTTTTAATTTTAATACGTAAAACTAACATCTCTCAACAAAGAATGTTCTAGCATTTCTTAATCCTTCTAAATCCACTCAAAATCTGTATAACTCATCTCATCACTTTCCACTTCGTGTAAACTAGATAATTGTCATTTCAGATGTCGCCATGGAAATCTCTGAAGCCAGTGAAATTGTCGCTGAACACGAAGCCATTCCGACTAATGTCGCTAAGGTGCCGATAGAATTTGTCGGAATGGAAAGCAGCGCTGAAAAAGAAGTCGGTGATTCAAGACCCAATTCTTTGATAGTCGGTGATGTATCATCAGCGTTGAATATCACCGAGCTGCATATGATCAATATGAAAGATACCGGCGATGATCAAGTTGGTACAGACGGTGCAACAACATTCAATGAATCCCAATCCAATCCGACAATCATCGTGGATTTTTCAACTGTAAACTACCAGTCAACGGGCGTTGCTCAGAAGCTCGATTCGGATAAAAAGCAAATGCAGCCAGATATTGAGATCGGTAATGAGAAAGGTGGTCAAGGTGGTGTAGTCAACGAAATTGAGATCGTTGAATCGGAAGCCTGGTCCGATAGTGTCACTGGGAGTATGACTGCGTTGACGATGAAACTTCCCGAACACGAGAGCTCCGCTGAAAAGCAAATAATTGAAATCATGAATCGTGAAACCGGACCGAATTCTCTGATCGTCGGTGATATATCAACTGCGTTGAATACCACCGAGCCGCATGTGATCCATACAGACGATAACAGTGACGATCAAGTTGGTACAGACGGTGCAACAGCAGTCATCGAATCCCAATCGAATGCGTCAATCATCGAGGATGTGTCAACGTCAACTGTTAATTACCAGTTAATGGATATTGCCCAGATGCTCGATTCGGATGAAAAGCAAATGCAACCAGATATTGAGATCGGTAATGAGAAAGGTGGTAGTGGTGCAGTTGCTGGCAGTATAAATGCGTTGACGATGAATCTTCCCGAACGAGAGAGCTTCGCTGCAAAGGAAACCAGTGAAACCATCAACCGTGAAACCGGACCGAATTCTCTGATCGTCGGTGATATATCAACGGCCTTGAATACCGCCGAGCCGCAAATGATCCATATGGACGATAACAGTGATGATCAAGTTGGTACAGACGAATCCGTCAGCTCGGATGGGTTGGCAACAGAAGTTACCGATGAAGAACGTAAGTGTTTAGTCATTGAGCTCTTTATAAAGCCCGTGTGAGTCTAATTTTCGAGTTTTGAACTTCTCTACTCTCAAAAACAAAAGTTGTAGAACAGCTGTCTTTCGTACCGGGTATTACGTGTCAGGTTTCAAGCTGTGGTCTTATAAGGAGTTGACGTATGGCGTAAAAGGCTTGAAATATCCTCACAATACCCCCCCATTTAAATGAGGTTTTTGACTGCCTTAAATAACAAGTGGACAACTGAAATGAGACGAAACCACAACAACATCAACACAGAGAGCGGCCGAGAAAATTCTTTCTTGGCTGCAAATACCTTTATGAGAAGTATAGAAAAATCGAACTTTTCGATCGTAGTTTGCGTGTCGAAATTCGTCAAATTTCAGTCTTCAAGTCTTCAAAAATATATTTAACTTTTTATCACTCGTAACAAAATGTACTATTTCGCAACAAGTGACGAAAAGTAGGACCTTCCGTTGCCTTTATTTCGAAAAACGTTGTATAAATAACTAATTCCAAGCGGCAACACTCCATAAAATCATTATATCACCTGTTTTATTTACTTCACTTGCATTATTGTTTTTGATATTAAGTAAAAATTAATACAATTGGTTTAGGTCCTGAATGGCAGAAACGAGACGTCAAATTTGGTTGGGTAAGATTCAATAAAGATCCGACGTATTATCCTGGATTCATCTTCCGAGATGGCATGTGTCGGTACATAACGACTAAATCAGAGCTTTCGAATAGAAAATTGAAAGTGTCTGAATATCATCAGACTTTGGAAGAATCAAAAAAAATGGCAAAGAAAAAATATTTGTTAAATTTTAACAAAGGTAAAAAAACACAATTTGAATAAAAACGCCAAATAACAACCAGCAGTTTTTGATATTCATTTAACTTTTAATAAAATCAGACTCCTTAAGCCCACGGCCATTTTACTTCGGGATTAGTTGGATCTTGTCAAAAAGACATGGACTAAAAATTGAAAATGGGACCGATCACGCTAAAAACGTTAGTTCGCTTGTATCTTCATCAAAATATTTTAGTGAAATCGATTAAAACCCTTTGTGCAAGATGGAAGATCAGCAAAGATACCAGCTTGTTCAACATTTTTAATCATTAGATCTTTGGATCGAATTTTGGATCTTGTCAGAAAGCAGCGGAGCTCATGAAATTTCTTACATCCATATTGAATCTTGTAAAAAGAGCTAGGATCTCTGTTGGATCTTTGTTATCTTTATAAATATCCAGCAAAGATACTGACAAATTCAACATTTTAAATCTTTGGATCTTGACAGAAAGCAGCGGAGCTCATGAAATTTCTGACATCCATATTGGATCTTGTAAAAAGCGCTAGGATTTCTGTTTTGGATCTTTGTTATCTTTTGAAAGATCCTGCAAATATTCTGACAAATTCAACATTTTAAATCATTGGATCTTTGGATCGAATTTTGGATCTTGTCAGAAAGCAGCGGAGCTCATGAAATTTCTTACATCCATATTGGATCTTGTAAAAAGCGCTAGGATTTCTGTTTTGGATCTTTGTTATCTTTTGAAAGATCCTGCAAATATTCTGACAAATTCAACATTTTAAATCATTGGATCTTTGGATCGAATTTTGGATCTTGTCAGAAAGCAGCGGAGCTCATGAAATTTCTTACATCCATATTGAATCTTGTAAAAAGCGCTAGGATTTCTGTTTTGGATCTTTGCTATCTTTTGAAAGATCCTGCAAATATTCTGACAAATTCAACATTTTAAATCATTGGATCTTTGGATCGAATTTTGGATCTTGTCAGAAAGCAGCGGAGCTCATGAAATTTCTTACATCCATATTGAATCTTGTAAAAAGAGCTAGGATCTCTGTTGGATCTTTGTTATCTTTATAAATATCCAGCAAAGATACTGACAAATTCAACATTTTAAATCTTTGGATCTTGTCAGAAAGCAGCGGAGCTCATGAAATTTCTGACATCCATATTGAATCTTGTAAAAAGCGCTAGGATTTCTGTTTTGGATCTTAGTTATCTTTTGAAAGATCCTGCAAATATTCTGACAAATTCAACATTTTAAATCATTGGATCTTTGGATCGAATTTTGGATCTTGTCAGAAAGCAGCGGAGCTCATGAAATTTCTAACATCCATATTGGATCTTGTAAAAAGCGCTAGGATTTCTGTTTTGGATCTTTGTTATCTTTTGAAAGATCCTGCAAATATTCTGACAAATTCAACATTTTAAATCATTGGATCTTTGGATCGAATTTTGGATCTTGTCAGAAAGCAGCGGAGCTCATGAAATTTCTTACATCCATATTGAATCTTGTAAAAAGAGCTAGGATCTCTGTTGGATCTTTGTTATCTTTATAAATATCCAGCAAAGATACTGACAAATTCAACATTTTAAATCTTTGGATCTTGTCAGAAAGCAGCGGAGCTCATGAAATTTCTGACATCCATATTGGATCTTGTAAAAAGCGCTAGGATTTCTGTTTTGGATCTTTGTTATCTTTTGAAAGATCCTGCAAATATTCTGACAAATTCAACATTTTAAATCATTGGATCTTTGGATCGAATTTTGGATCTTGTCAGAAAGCAGCGGAGCTCATGAAATTTCTTACATCCATATTGAATCTTGTAAAAAGAGCAAGGATCTCTGTTGGATCTTTGTTATCTTTATAAATATCCAGCAAAGATACTGACAAATTCAACATTTTAAATCTTTGGATCTTGTCAGAAAGCAGCGGAGCTCATGAAATTTCTGACATCCATATTGGATCTTGTAAAAAGCGCTAGGATTTCTGTTTTGGATCTTTGTTATCTTTTGAAAGATCCTGCAAATATTCTGACAAATTCAACATTTTAAATCATTGGATCTTTGGATCGAATTTTGGATCTTGTCAGAAAGCAGCGGAGCTCATGAAATTTCTAACATCCATATTGGATCTTGTAAAAAGCGCTAGGATTTCTGTTTTGGATCTTTGCTATCTTTTGAAAGATCCTGCAAATATTCTGACAAATTCAACATTTTAAATCATTGGATCTTTGGATCGAATTTTGGATCTTGTCAGAAAGCAGCGGAGCTCATGAAATTTCTAACATCCATATTGGATCTTGTAAAAAGCGCTAGGATTTCTGTTTTGGATCTTTGTTATCTTTTGAAAGATCCTGCAAATATTCTGACAAATTCAACATTTTAAATCATTGGATCTTTGGATCGAATTTTGGATCTTGTCAGAAAGCAGCGGAGCTCATGAAATTTCTAACATCCATATTGGATCTTGTAAAAAGCGCTAGGATTTCTGTTTTGGATCTTTGTTATCTTTTGAAAGATCCTGCAAATATTCTGACAAATTCAACATTTTAAATCATTGGATCTTTGGATCGAATTTTGGATCTTGTCAGAAAGCAGCGGAGCTCATGAAATTTCTTACATCCATATTGAATCTTGTAAAAAGAGCTAGGATCTCTGTTGGATCTTTGTTATCTTCATAAATATCCAGCAAAGATACTGACAAATTCAACATTTTAAATCTTTGGATCTTGTCAGAAAGCAGCGGAGCTCATGAAATTTCTGACATCCATATTGGATCTTGTAAAAAGCGCTAGGATTTCTGTTTTGGATCTTTGTTATCTTTTGAAAGATCCTGCAAATATTCTGACAAATTCAACATTTTAAATCATTGGATCTTTGGATCGAATTTTGGATCTTGTCAGAAAGCAGCGGAGCTCATGAAATTTCTTACATCCATATTGAATCTTGTAAAAAGAGCTAGGATCTCTGTTGGATCTTTGTTATATTTATAAATATCCAGCAAAGATACTGACAAATTCAACATTTTAAATCTTTGGATCTTGTCAGAAAGCAGCGGAGCTCATGAAATTTCTGACATCCATATTGGATCTTGTAAAAAGCGCTAGGATTTCTGTTTTGGATCTTTGTTATCTTTTGAAAGATCCTGCAAATATTCTGACAAATTCAACATTTTAAATCATTGGATCTTTGGATCGAATTTTGGATCTTGTCAGAAAGCAGCGGAGCTCATGAAATTTCTAACATCCATATTGGATCTTGTAAAAAGCGCTAGGATTTCTGTTTTGGATCTTTGCTATCTTTTGAAAGATCCTGCAAATATTCTGACAAATTCAACATTTTAAATCATTGGATCTTTGGATCGAATTTTGGATCTTGTCAGAAAGCAGCGGAGCTCATGAAATTTCTTACATCCATATTGAATCTTGTAAAAAGAGCTAGGATCTCTGTTGGATCTTTGTTATCTTTATAAATATCCAGCAAAGATACTGACAAATTCAACATTTTAAATCTTTGGATCTTGTCAGAAAGCAGCGGAGCTCATGAAATTTCTGACATCCATATTGGATCTTGTAAAAAGCGCTAGGATTTCTGTTTTGGATCTTAGTTATCTTTTGAAAGATCCTGCAAATATTCTGACAAATTCAACATTTTAAATCATTGGATCTTTGGATCGAATTTTGGATCTTGTCAGAAAGCAGCGGAGCTCATGAAATTTCTAACATCCATATTGGATCTTGTAAAAAGCGCTAGGATTTCTGTTTTGGATCTTTGTTATCTTTTGAAAGATCCTGCAAATATTCTGACAAATTCAACATTTTAAATCATTGGATCTTTGGATCGAATTTTGGATCTTGTCAGAAAGCAGCGGAGCTCATGAAATTTCTTACATCCATATTGAATCTTGTAAAAAGAGCTAGGATCTCTGTTGGATCTTTGTTATCTTTATAAATATCCAGCAAAGATACTGACAAATTCAACATTTTAAATCTTTGGATCTTGTCAGAAAGCAGCGGAGCTCATGAAATTTCTGACATCCATATTGGATCTTGTAAAAAGCGCTAGGATTTCTGTTTTGGATCTTTGTTATCTTTTGAAAGATCCTGCAAATATTCTGACAAATTCAACATTTTAAATCTTTGGATCTTGTCAGAAAGCAGCGGAGCTCATGAAATTTCTTACATCCATATTGAATCTTGTAAAAAGAGCTAGGATCTCTGTTGGATCTTTGTTATCTTTATAAATATCCAGCAAAGATACTGACAAATTCAACATTTTAAATCTTTGGATCTTGTCAGAAAGCAGCGGAGCTCATGAAATTTCTGACATCCATATTGGATCTTGTAAAAAGCGCTAGGATTTCTGTTTTGGATCTTTGTTATCTTTTGAAAGATCCTGCAAATATTCTGACAAATTCAACATTTTAAATCATTGGATCTTTGGATCGAATTTTGGATCTTGTCAGAAAGCAGCGGAGCTCATGAAATTTCTTACATCCATATTGAATCTTGTAAAAAGAGCTAGGATCTCTGTTGGATCTTTGTTATCTTTATAAATATCCAGCAAAGATACTGACAAATTCAACATTTTAAATCTTTGGATCTTGTCAGAAAGCAGCGGAGCTCATGAAATTTCTTACATCCATATTGAATCTTGTAAAAAGAGCTAGGATCTCTGTTGGATCTTTGTTATCTTTATAAATATCCAGCAAAGATACTGACAAATTCAACATTTTAAATCTTTGGATCTTGTCAGAAAGCAGCGGAGCTCATGAAATTTCTGACATCCATATTGGATCTTGTAAAAAGCGCTAGGATTTCTGTTTTGGATCTTTGTTATCTTTTGAAAGATCCTGCAAATATTCTGACAAATTCAACATTTTAAATCATTGGATCTTTGGATCGAATTTTGGATCTTGTCAGAAAGCAGCGGAGCTCATGAAATTTCTTACATCCATATTGAATCTTGTAAAAAGAGCAAGGATCTCTGTTGGATCTTTGTTATCTTTATAAATATCCAGCAAAGATACTGACAAATTCAACATTTTAAATCTTTGGATCTTGTCAGAAAGCAGCGGAGCTCATGAAATTTCTGACATCCATATTGGATCTTGTAAAAAGCGCTAGGATTTCTGTTTTGGATCTTTGTTATCTTTTGAAAGATCCTGCAAATATTCTGACAAATTCAACATTTTAAATCATTGGATCTTTGGATCGAATTTTGGATCTTGTCAGAAAGCAGCGGAGCTCATGAAATTTCTAACATCCATATTGGATCTTGTAAAAAGCGCTAGGATTTCTGTTTTGGATCTTTGCTATCTTTTGAAAGATCCTGCAAATATTCTGACAAATTCAACATTTTAAATCATTGGATCTTTGGATCGAATTTTGGATCTTGTCAGAAAGCAGCGGAGCTCATGAAATTTCTAACATCCATATTGGATCTTGTAAAAAGCGCTAGGATTTCTGTTTTGGATCTTTGTTATCTTTTGAAAGATCCTGCAAATATTCTGACAAATTCAACATTTTAAATCATTGGATCTTTGGATCGAATTTTGGATCTTGTCAGAAAGCAGCGGAGCTCATGAAATTTCTAACATCCATATTGGATCTTGTAAAAAGCGCTAGGATTTCTGTTTTGGATCTTTGTTATCTTTTGAAAGATCCTGCAAATATTCTGACAAATTCAACATTTTAAATCATTGGATCTTTGGATCGAATTTTGGATCTTGTCAGAAAGCAGCGGAGCTCATGAAATTTCTTACATCCATATTGAATCTTGTAAAAAGAGCTAGGATCTCTGTTGGATCTTTGTTATCTTCATAAATATCCAGCAAAGATACTGACAAATTCAACATTTTAAATCTTTGGATCTTGTCAGAAAGCAGCGGAGCTCATGAAATTTCTGACATCCATATTGGATCTTGTAAAAAGCGCTAGGATTTCTGTTTTGGATCTTTGTTATCTTTTGAAAGATCCTGCAAATATTCTGACAAATTCAACATTTTAAATCATTGGATCTTTGGATCGAATTTTGGATCTTGTCAGAAAGCAGCGGAGCTCATGAAATTTCTTACATCCATATTGAATCTTGTAAAAAGAGCTAGGATCTCTGTTGGATCTTTGTTATCTTTATAAATATCCAGCAAAGATACTGACAAATTCAACATTTTAAATCTTTGGATCTTGTCAGAAAGCAGCGGAGCTCATGAAATTTCTGACATCCATATTGGATCTTGTAAAAAGCGCTAGGATTTCTGTTTTGGATCTTTGTTATCTTTTGAAAGATCCTGCAAATATTCTGACAAATTCAACATTTTAAATCATTGGATCTTTGGATCGAATTTTGGATCTTGTCAGAAAGCAGCGGAGCTCATGAAATTTCTAACATCCATATTGGATCTTGTAAAAAGCGCTAGGATTTCTGTTTGGATCTTTGCTATCTTTTGAAAGATCCTGCAAATATTCTGACAAATTCAACATTTTAAATCATTGGATCTTTGGATCGAATTTTGGATCTTGTCAGAAAGCAGCGGAGCTCATGAAATTTCTTACATCCATATTGAATCTTGTAAAAAGAGCTAGGATCTCTGTTGGATCTTTGTTATCTTTATAAATATCCAGCAAAGATACTGACAAATTCAACATTTTAAATCTTTGGATCTTGTCAGAAAGCAGCGGAGCTCATGAAATTTCTGACATCCATATTGGATCTTGTAAAAAGCGCTAGGATTTCTGTTTTGGATCTTAGTTATCTTTTGAAAGATCCTGCAAATATTCTGACAAATTCAACATTTTAAATCATTGGATCTTTGGATCGAATTTTGGATCTTGTCAGAAAGCAGCGGAGCTCATGAAATTTCTAACATCCATATTGGATCTTGTAAAAAGCGCTAGGATTTCTGTTTTGGATCTTTGTTATCTTTTGAAAGATCCTGCAAATATTCTGACAAATTCAACATTTTAAATCATTGGATCTTTGGATCGAATTTTGGATCTTGTCAGAAAGCAGCGGAGCTCATGAAATTTCTTACATCCATATTGAATCTTGTAAAAAGAGCTAGGATCTCTGTTGGATCTTTGTTATCTTTATAAATATCCAGCAAAGATACTGACAAATTCAACATTTTAAATCTTTGGATCTTGTCAGAAGCAGCGGAGCTCATGAAATTTCTGACATCCATATTGGATCTTGTAAAAAGCGCTAGGATTTCTGTTTTGGATCTTTGTTATCTTTTGAAAGATCCTGCAAATATTCTGACAAATTCAACATTTTAAATCATTGGATCTTTGGATCGAATTTTGGATCTTGTCAGAAAGCAGCGGAGCTCATGAAATTTCTTACATCCATATTGATCTTGTAAAAAGAGCTAGGATCTTCTGTTGGATCTTTGTTATCTTTATAAATATCCAGCAAAGATACTGACAAATTCAACATTTTAAATCTTTTGGGATCTTGTCAGAAAGCAGCGGAGCTCATGAAATTTCTGACATCCATATTGGATCTTGTAAAAAGCGCTAGGAATTTCTGTTTTGGATCTTTGTTATCTTTTGAAAGATCCTGCAAATATTCTGACAAATTCAACATTTTAAATCATTGGATCTTTGGATCGAATTTTGGATCTTGTCAGAAAGCAGCGGAGCTCATGAAATTTCTAACATCCATATTGGATTTGTAAAAAGCGCTAGGATTTCTGTTTGGATCTTTGTTATCTTTTGAAAGATCCTGCAAATATTCTGACAAATTCAACATTTTAATCATTGATCTTTGGATCGAATTTTGGATCTTGTCAGAAAGCAGCGGAGCTCATGAAATTTCTTACATCCATATTGAATCTTGTAAAAAGAGCTAGGATCTCTGTTGGATCTTTGTTATCTTTATAAATATCCAGCAAAGATACTGACAAATTCAACATTTTAAATCTTTGGATCTTGTCAGAAAGCAGCGGAGCTCATGAAATTTCTGACATCCATATTGGATCTTGTAAAAGCGCTAGGAATTTCTGTTTTGGATCTTTGTTATCTTTTGAAAGATCCTGCAAATATTCTGACAAATTCAACATTTTAAATCATTGGATCTTTGGATCGAATTTTGGATCTTGTCAGAAAGCAGCGGAGCTCATGAAATTTCTAACATCCATATTGGATCTTGTAAAAAGCGCTAGGATTTCTGTTTTGGATCTTTGTTATCTTTTGAAAGATCCTGCAAATATTCTGACAAATTCAACATTTTAAATCATTGGATCTTGGATCGAATTTTGGATCTTGTCAGAAAGCAGCGGAGCTCATGAAATTTCTAACATCCATATTGGATCTTGTAAAAAGCGCTTAGGATTTCTGTTTTGGATCTTTGTTATCTTTTGAAAGATCCTGCAAATATTCTGACAAATTCAACATTTTAAATCATTGGATCTTTTGGATCGAATTTTGGATCTTGTCAGAAAGCAGCGGAGCTCATGAAATTTCTAACATCCATATTGGATCTTGTAAAAAGCGCTAGGATTTCTGTTTTGGATCTTTGTTATCTTTTGAAAGATCCTGCAAATATTCTGACAAATTCAACATTTTAAATCATTGGATCTTTGGATCGAATTTTGGATCTTGTCAGAAAGCAGCGGAGCTCAATGAAATTTCTAACATCCATATTGGATCTTGTAAAAAGCGCTAGGATTTCTGTTTTGGATCTTTGTTATCTTTTTGAAAGATCCTGCAAATATTCTGACAAATTCAACATTTTAAATCATTGGATCTTTGGATCGAATTTTGGATCTTGTCAGAAAGCAGCGGAGCTCATGAAATTTCTAACATCCATATTGGATCTTGTAAAAAGCGCTAGGATTTCTGTTTTGGATCTTTGTTATCTTTTTGAAAGATCCTGCAAATATTCTGACAAATTAACATTTTAAATCATTGGATCTTTGGATCGAATTTTGGATCTTGTCAGAAAGCAGCGGAGCTCATGAAATTTCTAACATCCATATTGAATCTTGTAAAAAGGCTAGGATTCTGTTTGGATCTTTGTTATCTTCTAAATATCCAGAAAAGATATTGACAATTCAACATTTTAAATATTATGGATCTTGTCAGAAAGCAGCGGACTCATGAAATTTCTGACATCCATATTGGATCTTGTAAAAAGCGTAGGATTTCTGTTTTGGATCTTTGTTATCTTTGAAAGATCCTGCAAATATTTCTGACAAATTCACATTTTAAATCATGGATCTTTGGATCGAATTTTGATCTTGTCAGAAAGCAGCGGAGCTCATGAAATTTCTTACATCCATATTGAATCTTGTAAAAAGAGCTAGGATCTCTGTTGGATCTTTGTTATCTTTATAAATATCCAGCAAAAGATACTGACAAATTCAACATTTTAATCTTTGGATCTTGTCCAGAAAGCAGCGGAGCTCATGAAATTTCTGACATCCATATTGGATCTTGTAAAAGCGCTAGGATTTCTGTTTTGGATCTTGTTATCTTTTGAAAGATCCTGCAAATATCTGACAAATTCAACATTTTAAATCATTGATCTTTGGATCGAATTTTGGATTTGTCAGAAAGCAGCGGAGCTCATTGAAATTTCTAACATCCATATTGGATCTTGTAAAAAGCGCTAGGATTTCTGTTTTGGATCTTTGTTATCTTTTGAAAGATCCTGCAAATATTCTGACAAATTAAACATTTTAAATCATTGGATCTTTGGATCGAATTTTGGATCTTGTCAGAAAGCAGCGGAGCTCATGAAATTTCTTACATCCATATTGAATCTTGTAAAAAGAGCTAGGATCTCGTTGATCTTGTTATTTTATAAATATCCAGCAAAGATACTGACAAATTCAACATTTTAAATCTTTGGATCTTGTCAGAAAGCAGCGAGCTCATGAAATTTCTGACATCCATATTGGATCTTGTAAAAAGCGCTAGGATTCTGTTTGGATTTAGTATCTTTTGAAAGATCCTGCAAATATTCTGACAAATTCAACATTTTAAATCATTGGATCTTTGGATCGAATTTTTGGATCTTGTCAGAAAGCAGCGGAGCTCATGAAATTTCTAACATCCATATTGGATCTTGTAAAAAGCGCTAGGATTTCTGTTTTGGATCTTTGTTATCTTTTGAAAGATCCTGCAAATATTCTGACAAATTCAACATTTTAAATCATTGGATCTTTGGATCGAATTTTGGATCTTGTCAGAAAGCAGCGGAGCTCATGAAATTTCTTACATTCCATATTGAATCTTGTAAAAGAGCTAGGATCTTCTGTTTGGAATCTTTGTTATCTTTATAAATATCCAGCAAAGATACTGACAAATTCAACATTTTAAATCTTTGGATCTTGTCAGAAAGCAGCGGAGCTCATGAAATTTCTGACATCCATATTGGATCTTTGTAAAAAGCGCTAGGATTTCTGTTTGGATCTTTGTTATCTTTGAAAGATCCTGCAAATATTCTGACAAATTCAACATTTTAAATCATTGGATCTTTGGATCGAATTTTGGATTTGTCGAAAGCAGCGGAGTTTCTCAATTTTGAAAATTTTCTTACATCCATATTGAGATCTTGTAAAAGAGCTAGGATCTCTGTTGGATCATTGTATATCTTTATAAATACCAGCAAATTGATACTGACAAATTCAACATTTTTAAATCTTTGGATCTTGTCAGAAAGCAGCGGAGCTCATGAAATTTCTGACATCCATATTGGATCTTGTAAAAAGCGCTAGAATTTTCTGTTTTGGATCTTTGTTATCTTTTGAAAGATCCTGCAAATATTCTGACAAATTCAACATTTTAAATCATTGGATCTTTGGATCGAATTTTGGATCTTGTCAGAAAGCAGCGGAGCTCATGAAATTTCTAAACATCCATATTGGATCTTGTAAAAAGCGCTAGGATTTCTGTTTTGGATCTTTGTTATCTTTTGAAAGATCCTGCAAATATTCTGACAAATTCAACATTTTAATATCATTGGATCTTTGGATCGAATTTTGGATCTTGTCAGAAAGCAGCGGAGCTCATGAAATTTTCTTACATCCATATTGAATCTTGTAAAAAGAGCTAGGATCTCTGTTGGATCTTTGTTATCTTTATAAATATCCAGCAAAATACTGACAAATTCAACATTTATACAATCTTGTGAATCTGTCAGAAAGCAGCGAGCTCATGAAATTTCGACATCCATATTGGATCTTGTAAAAAGCGCTAGATTTCTGTTTTGGATCTTTGTTATCTTTTGAAAGATCCTGCATAAATATTCTGAACAAATTCAACATTTTAAATCTTGGATCTTTGGATCGAATTTTGGATCTTGTCAAAAGCAGCGGAGCTCGAGAAATTTCTAACATCCATATTGGATCTTGTAAAAAGCGCTAAGATTTCTGTTTTGGATCTTTGGTTATCTTTTGAAAGATCCTGCAAATATTCTGACACAATTCAACATTTTAAATCATTGATCTTGGATCGAATTTTGGATCTTGTCAGAAAGCAGCGAGAGTCATGAAATTCTAACATCCATATTGGATCTTGTAAAAGCGCTAGAATTTCTGTTTGGTGATTCTTTGTATCTTTTGAAGATCCTGCAAATATTCTGACAAATTCAACATTTTAAATCATATTGCTTTTTGATCGAATTTTGGATCTTGTCAGAAAGCAGCGAGCTCATGAAATTTCTTACATCCATATTGGATCTTGTAAAAAGCGCTAGGATTCTGTTGGATCTTTGTTAGTCTTTTAAATATCCGCAAATATCTGACAAATTCAACATTTAAATCTTGATCTTTGTCGAATGATGCAGCAGAGAGCTCATGAAATTTCTAACATCCATATTGGATCTTGTAAAAAGCGCTAGAATTTCTGTTTTGGATCTTTGTATCTTTTGAAAGATCCTGCAAATTTCTGACAAATTCAACATTTTAATCATTGGATCTTGATCGAATTTGGATCTTGTCAAAAGCAGCGGAGCTCATGAAATTTCTAACATCCCATATTGATCTTGTAAAAAGCGCTAGATTCTTGTTTGGATCTTTGTTATCTTTTGAAAGATCATGCAATATTACTGACAAATTCAACATTTTAATCATGATTTTGGATCGAATTTTGGATCTTGTCAGAAAGCAGCGGAGCTCATGAAATTTCTAACATCCATATTGGAATCTTGTAAAAAGCGCTAGATTCTGTTTGATCTTTGTTATCTTTTGAAAGATCCTGCAAATATTCTGAACAAATTCAACATTTTATATCATTGATCTTTGATCGAATTTTGATCTTGTCAGAAAGCAGCGGAGCTCATGAAATTTCTTACATCCATATTGAATCTTGTAAAAAGAGCTAGGATCTCTGTTGGATCTTTTGTTATCTTTATAAATATCCAGCAAAGATACTGACAAATTCAACATTTTAAATCTTTGATCTTGTTCAGAAAGCAGCGGAGCTCTATGAAATTTCTGACATCCATATTGGATCTTGTAAAAGGCGCTAGATCTTCTGTTTGGATCTTGTTATCTTTTGAAAGATCCTGCAAATATTACTGACAAATTCAACATTTTAAATCATTGATCTTTGGATCGAATTTGGATCTTGTCAGAAAGCAGCGGAGCTCATGGAAATTTCTAACATCCATATTGGATCTTGTAAAAAGCGCTAGATTTTCTGTTTTGGATCTTTGTTTCTTTTGAAAGATCCTATGATATTGACATTCAACATTTTAAACATGGACTTTGGATCGATTTTGGATCTTGTCAGAAAGCAGCGAGCTCATGAAATTTCTTAATCCATATTGAATCTGTAAAAAGAGCTAGGATCTCTGTTGATGTCTTTGTTATCTTTATAAATATCCAGCAAAATACTGACAAATTCAACATTTTAAATCTTTGGATCTTGTCAGAAAGCAGCGGAGCTCAATGAAATTTCTGACATCCATATTGGATATCTTTGTTATCTTTTGAAATCCTGCAAATATTCTGACAAATTGAACATTTTAAATCATTGGATCTTTGGATCGAATTTTTTGGATCTTGTCAGAAAGCAGCGGAGGCTCATGAAATTTCTAACATCCTATATTGATCTTGTAAAAACGCTAGATTTCTGTTTTGGATCTTTGTTATCTTTGAAAGATCCTGCAAATATTCTGACAAATTCAACATTTTAAATATTGATCTTTGGATCGAATTTTGGATCTTTCAAAAGCAGCGGAGCTCATGAAATTTCTTACACATCCAAATGAATCTTGTAAAAAGCGCTAGGATTTCTGTTTTGGATCTTTGTTATCTTTTTGAAAGATCCTGCAAATATTCTGACAAATTCAACATTTTAAATCATTGGATCTTGGATCGAATTTTGATCTTGTCAGAAAGCACGGAGCTCATGAAATTTCTAAACATCCATATTGATCTTGTAAAGCGCTTAGGATTTCTGTTTTGGATCTTTGTTATCTTTTGAAAGATCCTGGCAAATATTCTGACAAATTCAACATTTTAAATCATTGGATCTTTTGGATCGAATTTTGGATCTTGTCAGAAAGCAGCGAGACTCATGAAATTTCTAAACATCCATATTGATCTTGTAAAAAGCGCTAGGATTTCTGTTTTGGATCTTTTTATCTTTTGAAAGATCCTGCAAATATTCTGACAAATTCAACATTTTAAATCATTTGATCTTTGGACGAATTTTGACTTGTCAGAAAGCAGCGGAGCTCATGAAATTTCTAACATCCATATTGGATCTTGTAAAAAGCGCTAGGATTTCTGTTTTGAATCTTTGTTATCTTTTGAAAGATCCTGCAAATATTCTGACAAATTCAACATTTTAAATCATTGGATCTTTGGATCGAATTTGGATCTTGTCAGAAAGCAGCGGAGGCTCATGAAATTTCTAACATCCATATTGATCTTTGTAAAAAGCGTAGGATTTTCTGTTTGATCTTTGTTATCTTTTGAAAGATCCTGCAATATTCTGACAAATTCAACATTTTAAATCATTGATCTTTGATCGAATTTTGTCTTGTCAGAAAGCAGCGGAGCTCATGAAATTTCTAAACATCCATATTGGATCTATGTAAAAAGCGCTAGGATTTCTGTTTTGGATCTTTGTTATCTTTTGAAAGATCCTGCAAATATTCTGACAAATTCAACATTTTAATATCATGGATCTTTGGATCGAATTTGGATCTTTGTCAGAAAGCAGTCGAGCTCATGAAATTCTTACATCCATATTGAATCTTGTAAAAAAGCTAGGACTCTGTTTGATCTTTTTGGATCGTTAAAGCCATGCAAAATTTAGATCCCCCTCTTCAAGCAGTTTTCATATTGATCTTTTATTCAATATACTAATATCATCTTGCTAATATTTCGATATTGATCTATAAAATTATGGATCTTTAGAACTTGTCTGTTGTAATCGTTATTGAAAAGACTATCAGTTATAATTTAAAAAAACGATATTGTGTCTATATCTTATTACATGAATTATCGTTAAAAAA